>NW_007247131.1:135270-174236 GCF_000164805.1 Carlito syrichta
AAAAAAGGATCCAAATGCTGGCCAGATGTGGTGGTTCACACCTGTAATCTCAGCACTTTGGGAGGCTGAGGCAGGAGGATTGCTTGAACCCAGGAGTTCAAGATGAAGTTGGCCAACATAGCAAGACTTCATCTCTACAAAAGTAAAAATAAAAAAAATTATCTAGGCATGGTGGTGCACACCTGTAATCTCAGCATCTCAGGAGCTGAGGCAAGAGGATTGCTTGAGCTCAGAAGTTCAAGAAGGCCCATGTTCCTAAGCCATATTTCTCAAAAGTGAGGAACAAACTACTTTTAAAATGAAAATAGAAAAGTGTAGACGCCCAAGCATCAAAATGTTACTCTTTTCTACAAAGGGGCACTTTGTGCTGACACTGGCTGCAGTTTACCCGGGAGCAGGCAGGGCTCTGAGCAGTCCCCCCCTAGAGACCAACTGAGCACCTCCCGAGAGTCAGGCACCAAACCACACAGAGGAAGATCCTGGGGCCCAAGTGGCTGACGCAGATGGGAAGGGAGAGGGCTCAGGCCGTAAACCAGCCACAGTGAATGCAGTGTGTGCAGCGTGCCTGCAGGTGGTAAATTCCATGGGAAAACAGGGCACAGGTGGGTGTGGGAGAACCCAGGGATGCAGGGGGTAGTAGATTAGGTGAAGAGGACTGTGTGAGAAAGAAGCTTCGAGAAGGCGATCTGGAGGACGTGAGGGGATGAACTTTCTGAGGTTAGAGGAAGAGGGGCCAAGCACCCGCCTTGGTTTAGGGGCGGCAGCAGCCTGGATCAGTTGGCTCCAGGCTGGTTGGAGGGGTCAAAGCCTGTTCCAGCTATCCTCCGCTGACTATAGGTTGGAGAGGAGGGAGGGGAGCTTGGCCTGACTTCACACAGAGGCAGCCCTTGACCCTCCACCCAGGGAGAAAAGGGGGACCCCGATGATAGCCAGGGGACTGAGACTCTAGAGAACGGTCCATGGCATCTGGGGGGCTGCAGACAGGGCTGTTGCTTGTTCCTGCATCTTTGCTTGGATGTGGCTCAGCCTTGGGCTTGTGTGTCCACTCAGCTCTCTTGAGCAACAGGGAGAGGAATGGATGGGCCAGTGGTCCACACTGCGTCCTCAATTGGCCCGATGAGGTGCGGGGGCTTCCCAGGGACACCTGAAGGGAGGCTGGGCTTGAGCTGCCCGGTTGGGGCCACCTGCAGGGTGAGGGGTGGCAGGGCTCAGAGTGGAGCTGGCTGGATCTCACAGGCCTGAGAGCCTGGAGAGTTCAGGAGCCACCAGGGGGACTCAGGAGAGTTGCCTGGGAAAGCTGGCACCTGTGCACCGCAGCAGCCGCCAGTGCCACTCCACCTGGGTCCTGGAGCAAGCCCTGCCAGCTCATCCAGGGTGGCGGTGGGGAGGTTGGGCCATGGAGGAGAGGTAGGCACCTGAGGGATCCAGGGAAGAAGCTTAGACTGTCGAGTCCCAAATCCTGGACTCAGATGTCCAGCATGTAGTGGAGTCCAGGGAGCTGCCCCCCAGGATGGCATCCACACCATGGGGCTCTGGTAGGCATTAGAGAGGGAGACTTTTGCCTCCTGTGCCCACGGTCCCACACAGGACCAGGACAGGGCGTTTGTGGAGGGCCTGGCCAGTGGCCTCCACGTGGATTAGGGGCCCCTGTCATTCCTTCCCTGACCCTGTGGGGTTGGAGGGATTGTCTGCCCCCCAGAAGGAGGAGAAATCAAGTGAGATGAGGAAACAAAGTGCCCTGGGGTGTGTGGGTGGCAGAGCTGGGATTCAAACTCGAGTCTCACATGGGCTCTGGACCCAACCACAAGACTGCAGCGGGTCTCGGGGGAGATGTTATGGAAGTCCCGAGGGCAGGCGACAGTGTCACGGGTGCAGGACAGGCCACAGCAGGGCAGGGAGTGTTGAGGCTGAAGTGTCGGCTGGGCCTCAAGGAACTGTGAGACTCACACCGGCAGGGATGGGAGGGGTATGTGTGTGAGATGGCTGGGTGAGCACATGGAATGGCACGCCTGGGGTCTGAGTGTGTGTGTGTGTGTGCATGTGCTGGTGTGTGTGCTGTGAGTCTGTGTGTGTGGCGGATGTGTGTGTGTGTGTGGTTGTGTGTGTATGTGATGGCTGAGGATGCGTACAGCATAGTATGCGTGGTGTGTGGGTATGTGTGTGTATATGTTGGTGTATGTGCAATGGGTCTGTGTGTGTGGTGGTTTTGGGTTTGCGTGGTTGGGTGGGTGTGATGGTTGAGTGTGCATATGATATAGTATGCACGGTGTCTGGGTGTGTGTGTACATGTGTTGGTGTGTGTGATGAGTCTGTAGTTGATGACTGAGTGTGCAAATGATGTGGTTGCATGGTGTCTGGGGTGTGTGTTTTCATGTGCTGAGCTATGTGTGATGAGTTTATGTGTGCGTGATGCTCGGGTGTGTGTGACAGCTGTGTGTGAGGCGTTTGTGTGTATGGTGGTTGTGTATGCATGAGATGGTTTTGTGTGTGTGTGATGGTTGTGTGTGTATACAGTATGGCATGTGTGGTCTCTGAGGGGGTGTGTGTGTGATGGGTGTGTGAGGGACAGTTGTGTGTGTGCACGATGTGGCACGCGTGGTGTCTGTGTGTGTGTGCTGGTGTGTGAGAGTTGAGTGCATACACGGCATGACACACATGGTGGCTGTGCATTTGCCGATGTGTGTGCTGAATATGTGTGTGATGGTAGAGTATGCACACCGTATGGCACACGTGATGTCTGTGTGTGTACTAGGTGTGTGCTGAGTGTGTACTTGAGATGGTGGGCTGTGTACATTGCGTGGTATGCATGGTGTGCTGGTTTGGGTGTGCGGAATGTGTGCGATGGCTGGGTGTGCACATTGTATGGTCCGCGTGGTGTCTGTGTGCGTGTGCTGGTGTGTGTGTGATACGTGTGAGAAGGAGGTCAGTGCAGGTGGGGTGGGTGGGTGTGCTTATCCAGCAGGCTTCTGGGCTTGCCCTATGGCTCATGAGGGTTCCCAGGTCCCGAGGATGCCCCCGCCACCCCTGGCCTGGGAGGGGCGAGGACCGTGGCTCCACCTCCAGCCGAGCCCTGTCAGTGTCTCTCCTCCCACTGAACGGCCCCAGGCTGTGGCACCATCTCTCCCTGATCTACGGGGTCAGCAGCACAGCTGCCACACAACTACTCAGGCCGTCCCTCTGGCCACACTGCCTGCTGGTGCCTGCTCCTGGCATCCTCAACACTGGCCCAGGCACGATTTCCCTGTGGGGCCATCCTATTCCCGAGGCCACCACAGCCGTCTCCATGGCTCTATCCTTTGTGCCACCATCATCCCTGACCTCAACAGGGGCAGCGTGTGGTCACAGGCCGGACATGTGCTGGACAAAGACTGAGCTTGGCTGAGCGTGGCAGGGGCTGGTCTCACAAGAGGTTTTGGCCAGGAGGCTTGAGAAGCCCTTCCCAAATGGAGACTCCTCCTGAGTGCTGAGCCCTGGCCTGGACCCCGAGGGGCCACAGGCAGGGAGAGGACCTGGGGGGCCATAGTTCAGGTATGTCAGGCATGTGGGCCAGGCAGGAGAGAGTCTTAAAGTTGAAGTAGTCAAGGAAGACTGCCTGGAGGAGGAGGTCTTGGAGTCACAGCTCAATAGCTCCTGAGAGGACCAGCCAGGGCTTCCTCCTGGGCCCTGCATTTCCCTCCACCAACATACCTCTGGGGAATGCCCTGGCATCTCAACGCCGATGACAGATAACAGGAAAACGCTGTCCCCACAGCCAAGCACATCAAACCACCAGCCCTGCCCTCTCTCACGCAGACCCTGTAGTTTGCTTTTTGTTTGTTTGATGAATTCCTCCGATGTTCAAGAAAGAAATTAATTTTACTTATTCCTCCAAGTGGTCATTAGAAAAGCTTTTAATGAACACGGTAAAAACCAACTAATTATTGCAATGGCATTTTACTCTAAATAAAATTGACGGGAACCAAGAATATGATGCATATAATTCTCTTCCATTTATTAAAACCCATTTATCACATTTTATCCTAGAGGAAACTGATCCCATTCATCTGTGATAATTTAACTAATATTTCCTCACTGCTTCGAATGTGTAATAGGAGGGCATTGATATTAAAGTCATAATGCATTACATGGAGATGACCTTGCATTCTAATTACTTTTCTTGGCGAGGAACAGGGAAGAGACTCATTCCTTTCTGTGTTTTCCAGACGAACCCAGTGCATGCTCAACCATGGGCCTCTTGCCAAAAACGAAAACAAACAAACAAACAACCCCTTCTTCATTTCAGCAGAGTCGATCGACTATCAGCAAATACACAGGCATGACATAGTCCTTCTTCTCCAGGGAATGGGAGCGAGGACCTTGGTGTTGGAGACCCCTCTGCTGCTGAGGGTGGTCCCCAGGCTTCAGACACCCACTGTTTCCATCCATTCCCCCAGTGATCAGTTTGATTCCAAATTTACAGCCCAGGATCCCCCAAAAGCTTGGCAAACAACTCTGAGTGTAAAGTGTTTATTTCTGCTAACAAACAAACAAACAAAGCCAAAAAAACCCCTCATTTTTAGAAATTTAGCTTTTTAATAACACATCTGACTCTGAGAGTCTTTTGGTGTTCTGGATCATGAAATGTCACCAAACTCAGGAGATGGGACATCGGATTCACTGCCTCCATGTGAGTTGCTTGGGTTGAATTTTGCCATCAGCACTCTCCATGCACTTTCACCCAGGTGCCTGCGTATTCATGCAAGGACCTACCAAGCTCGCATCCACAGATACACATCTCACCCCCCACGCTGTCTTTCTTGCTTGTGATGGATTAAATTTTATGTGCCATCTTGACTGGGCTAGGGGCTGCCCAGATAGCTGGTGAAACACTCTTTCTGGCTATATGTGTGTGATGGTTTTTGCAGAGGAGATTAGCATTTGAATCAGTGAGCTGAGCAAAGATTTACTTTCACCAGTGTGGGTGGACACCATTCAAGTTGTTAAGGGTCTAAATAGAACAAAAAGGCTGAGGAAGGATGAATTGACTTCCTTCTTGAGCTGAGACATCCATCTTCTGGTAGTTGAGTGCTGATGCTTCTGTTCTCTGGTCTTTGGACTCAGACTGAATGAACACTACTGGCTTTCTTGGTTTTCCAGTTTACAGGTGGCAGACCATGGGACTTGGCCCCCAAAACAACATAAGTCAATTCCTATTATCTATCTATCTATCTATCAGCTATCTATCTATCAACTTATCTATCTATCATCTAATCTATCTACTATTGGTTTTGTTTCTCTGAAGAACCCGAACTAGGGCTCAATACAACTACAACTACAGATTTTGGAACCAAGAAAATGGTTCTAGAGAAACAGAATTTTAAGGATAAATTTTCTGAATTGGTTCTGTGGTTTCTACAGCTGGATTTAGAGACACTAACTCTTTCCAGTAGTAAAGAGAACACTGATAGTCCATGTATAAACTAGTTGTAAAGTTGCACAACATATCTGCATTGGATCCCTCTAATTAACCACTTATAAAAAGCAAGGAGTTAAGTGATTCTGTGTATCGTGTTTTAAACAGTTTTGGAAAACTAAGGAATGCAATGACATTGCCTGGTTGCTCCTAATGTTGCTGGACAAAGTGAAGAAAAGGATGGGCTCAGGAATTCAAATTTCCAGTTCAGAGATGCAAAAGTGACCTAAGAGATTCTATGTGTGCCCTGAGGAGAGACATCTCTCTTATGGCTGCAGGGCTGAAATTTCTGAAAATCAAATTCAGGACCTCATCCTGCAGTTGGATGAGTTGCAGCAGAAGCGGAACTCTGAGCCTCACAGGGTGAGTGTTGTGAGGGCGAGGGCACGGACTGGAAGGAATTGAGTCCTGTAAGTTTGGGTAGGTTTCGTGGGAAGACCCTGAGGACACTTGGGACATGGAATCCCTAAATTCTGATGCTTATTCTTTGCCACTGGAAGATGTCTCCCCCTCACACACACAAGTGGCCTCCACATCCTCAGTGTGAAAAGCCTCCATACCCGTGGTGATCTAGCCCTTCCATCTCCAGCTGAGGGGTTTAACCCCGTCTAAGGAAACAAGAATGGCAGTGGTCAAGCAATACTGATTCTCCTCATGCCCCCGTCGTCCCCAGCCTTTAATCTAGACTCAAGTCCCAGCAAACCCCTGGAAGTAAGGTACAAAGGGTAACCCCTAAGGAGGTGTATTACACTCCAAAGCACTAATTGGATCTTCTAATTTAGACAAGCAGAAATCCAGGGAACATGGGTGAGAATTGATATTAAGGTGTGGAATTTATTGGTAGGAATTTATTAAGGTGTGGAATTTATTTATCACTAAGCAGAGGCTTTGGATTTAATGTTACAGCTCAAGGAATTAGAAAGGACTCAAACAGTTTGGCTGGTTAGCTGAACATGGATCAGAAGTGAGCAAATGGAAACGTCCAATGTGGTTTAGTGTAGATGGGCCTCAAAGTCTTGGGGAGGTGATGTGTTAGGGTGAATTTGTCATTTAAGACTTTCTCATCCACCCTGGGAAGGTCTAGAAGGCAGACCTGTCACCAGTACTTTGGTAAATAAATTTGTGAGGGGAGCCCCAGCATTCTTGAAGAGCTTCGTGGTTGCTCTTCTCTGTAGGTCAGACCTCGCAGTGGGAACATCAGCCACTCCACTGGAAAACCTAAATGCAACCGGAGTGATCGGATCCCATAGTTGCAGAGGCCAAGTGGCAGCATCCAGCCACCAAGGACGCGGGAGGATAGCAGAGTAAAAGTAGCAATCAGAATAGCAGAGTCAAAGTAGCAATCAGAATAGCCTGACCCATGTGGACCTATGGTCCTAGCTCGTTATCATGGGGTTACTAGAAGGGAAATAGCTAGGAAGCCTACTGTGTTCTTACTTGATCCATACAAGCAAAAAAGTTCTAGGTCAAGAGAAGAAAGAAATCTAACTTGAAACTGGGAGTGGTGGTGCCCACCTGTAGTGCCAGTGACTTGGGAAACTGAGTTAAGGGGATCGCTTGAGCCCAGGAATTTGAGGCTACAGTGAACTATGATCACACCCATGAAGAGTCCAGCCCGGGGAACATAGCAAGACTCCATCACTCTCTCTCTTTAAAAAGTTTAGCTTGAATCATAAAATTCAAGTCGTGGCCCTTCAAGCAGACTTGAGCCAATTTGCAGACTCAGAACCTCTTGAATAAAGAGAAAGCAGTGTCTCCCTGAGAAAGGACCCTGGTGCACTGCCAAAAATCTGTGCTCTTAATCTTTCCACTAGGCTTTCCCAAAGGGATCTGCCTTTCCTTTTACCAGGAAGACTGTGCATTTAGAAGAAGGGAATAAACAGACTTTTCAGGGGCTACTGGACACTTGCTCTGAACCGACACTGATTCTAGGAGGTTGAAAAGGTCACTGTGGCCCTCCAGCCAGAGCAGGGGCTTGTGGAAGTCAGTGACCAATGGGTTTCTAGCTCAGGTCCACATCACAGTGGGTCCAGCGGGTCCTGGAACCCATCCTGTAGTGAGCTCCCCATTTCAAGAAGGCGTGACTGGAACAGACATGCACAGGAGCTGGTAGAATGCACACACCGTTCCCTGTTATGTGGCGTGAGAAATAACAAGCAAAAGCCATCAGAACTGCCTCTACCTGAGAAACTAGTACAGAAGTCTCCCTTTACCTGCAGGGGGTATGTTCTAAGATCCCCAGTGGATGCCTGAAACTACTGACAGCACCCAACCCTATAGATGAGGGGGACCCCAAAGCAGGAATTATTTTTTGGAGGGTGGGCCCCTTGGAGCACAGGCATCCCCCTGTACTAGGAATCCATTAGCATCAGTGTACTGCCTGGCGTTGTGGTAAGAGACTGCGTGCAGCTTCAGTGAATTTCTAGGGGGAGATTCTTTTCATGTGTTTGCCCATTTTGTGATGGGTGATTTACGAGCACACCTGTCCACACGACAGCGAGTATTCAGTAGTTTTTGACCCAAACCGGCACGACCCCCATTCCCCGCCCTCCCTAGTCACATGATCTCACCCTGAGGGACTTTTTTGGTTTCCCCAGATGAAAAGAGTCCCCAAAGGGAAACATTTTGCTGATGTGGAATAGGTGAAACAAAAATTGGCAGAAGCACTAAAAGGCATCTAAATCGACGAGTTCAAAAACTGTTCTGAACAGTGGGAAACGCATCTCGATAGGTATAGTGAGTCAAACGGAGGGTGCTCTGAAGGTGACTGAAGTTTAAATATGTGAGAATAAATACACAATTTTTTATAAATAAGTTATGGGGTTTTTTGGGTTCCCCCTTGTATACTATGGTTCTTTCTATACATGCATGCCAATGATAAAGTTTAATTTGTCAGTTAGACACTGAAACATGTTAACAACAATAACCACTGATCACATAAAACAATTATTGCAATATACTGCAATAAAAGTTATGTGACTATAGTTGCTTTCTCTCTCTCAAAATATCTTACGCTGTACCATGGGTGACTTAAACTGCAGAAAGTGAACCCTAGAATAAGGGCGACCTATAAATCACAAACAATACCTCCTCCCCAGAGGGACTGCAGAGATGGGTGCCACCAAGGACTTGGAAGATGCAGGGGTGGTGATTCCCACTACATCCCCATTCGACTCTCCTGCTGACTCATTTTGTCTCCCTGGATGAAAAAACCCTCAAAGGGAAACATTTGGCTGATGTGAAAGAGATGAAACAAACAAACAAACAAACAAAAAGTTGGCAGCAACTAAAAGTCACTCACTGATTCACAACCCAGTCCTGCAGGCTCAATTCATGTTACGGGCCCTATTCAGGTGTCCCCACCTGGTTGCACTTATGGCAATCCACCATGGATGCATCTTAGAGAATGAAGGCTTGAAGGAGTCACTGGTCTCAACATGGTCCTCACCATCCCGAAGCAGCTAACTTAATAGAAGGCTGGAATGGCCTTCTGAAGACTCAACTATGGCACCGACTCGATGGAAATACCTTGCAAGGCTGGCACAAGTCTCTCTAGAAGGCCGCATATGCTCTAAATCATTGAACAATGTGTGGCTGTGCTTCTTCCACAGGCAGGATTCATGGGTCCAGGCATCAAGGGGTGGAAATGAGATAGGTACCACTCATAGTACCCCTAGTGACCACTAGCAAAGCTTTCATTTCTTGATCTTGCAATATTGTCTTCTGGCCTAGAGGTCTTAGTTCCAGAGGAAGAAATGCTTCATTCAGGAGATGGGGCAATTATTCCACTGCACTGGAAGTCAACACTGCCCCCAGTCACTTTGGGCTCCGGGAGGGCCAAAGTGATTGATCCCGACTACCTGGGGGAATGGGACTTCCACTGCACAATTAAGGTAATGAAGAGTGTGTCTGAATGAGGGCGTCGCTTAGGGTGTCTCCTTAGTACTACTATGCTCTGTGATGAAAGTCACCAGGAAACCAAAAACACAGCTCAGGCAGGACCACTGATGGCCCATACCCTTAGGAATGAAGGTGGGTTTTGGGTCACCCCATCGGTAAAAAACTATGACCAGCTTGCTAAGGGCAGAGGGGCTAAGCGGTAGGTAGCAGAGGAAGGTAGTTATCAATACCAACTACAACCTTATGACCAGTTACAGAGATGAGGACGGTCATTGTCATGGGTATTTCTTCCTTATTTCGTTATTTATATTTGCATTTATATATACACACACTAACCAGGCATATTTGTTTTCTTTCTTCACTTATTTCCTTATCCCATCACATAAGATGTAATGACTTATATCAGTATTTAGGCAGTATTAACTTTACGTCATGGTACTTATCTTATGGGATATCAGGAGAAGTGTAAACATCACTCAAGGACTTTACCTCAACTTCTGGGGAAAGACTTAGTTTTCAATTGTATGCAGGGTGGTTGTATTGTATTAGGCAGAATAGTGATCTTCTTGTCTCTATTTAGAGATTAAACATAGTCTAAGAAGGTGTGTATGGATGCCAGGTTGACAAGGGGAGGACCTGAAGTGGCTAATTTTACATGTTCATTTATTTGACTGGGTTAAGGGATGCCCCAATACTTGGTAAACATGATTTCTGGGTGTGTCTGTGAAGGTGTTTCCAGAAAAGAGTAGCATTTGAATTGGTAGACTAAATAAAGAAGATCTACCCTCACCAATATGAACTGGCATCATCCAACCATTTGAGGACCTGGAATAGAACATAGGGGCCAAGGAAGTCTGAGTATGCGCTCTCTTCTTGACCTGGGACATCTATTTTTTCCTGCTCTTGGACTTTGGAGCACTTTGTTCTCTGGCCCTCAGATGCAGACCAAATCACACCATTGGATTCCCTCGTTTTTCCAGCTCACAGATGACAGAGCATGGGACTTCAGACTTCTTGGCCTCTATATTCATGTGTGCCAATTTCTATAGCAAATCTCTTCATATATGTACTTATATGAGGGGGGACCCAAAACACTGGAATTTGCTTATTAAAAATTGTGTATTTGTTCTTACATGTTTAAGCTTCAGTCACCTTCAAAGTATTCTCCGTTTGTTGTAATACACCTACTGAGATGCTTTTTCCATTGCACAGAACAATTTTTGAACTTGTTGATTTTTATGCCTTTGAGTTTCTGCCGTTTTTTGTCCCACCTCTTCCACACCAGCAAAACGTTTCCCTTCGAGGACTTTTTTCACCCAGAGAAACACAAAAAAGTCACTTGGGGGTGAGATTGGGTGAATAGGGAGGGTGGGGCGTGGGAGTCATACCATTTGGGGGTCAAAAACTGCTGAACACCCGGTACGATGTGGGCAGGTATGCTCGCTAATCATTCTCCATGAAATGGGCAAATGTGATGAAAGAGCTCAAAAAAATGTCACTGAAGCCAAATGCAGCCTCTCACAACATTAGCAGGCACACTGATGCCAATGGGTTCCTAGAACATTTACCTAGCAGGGGAAGCTTGTACTACAAGGGGCCTGCCCTCCAAAAACTAATTCCAGTTTTTTTGGGCCCCCTAGTGTATCTGTATAAAGCCATGTGTTGCTTAATGATGGAGATATATTCTGAGAAATGCATCGTCGGTTGACTTCATCATCGTGGGAACACCATAGAACGACTTACCCAAGATGGTCCCGCCTGCTACACATCTAGCCTATTGCTCCTGGGCTACACACCTGTGCAGCATGCTACTGTACTGAATACTGCAGGCACTTATAACACAATGGTATTTATGTATCTAAACATAAAAAAGGTACATTAATTTGTGGTATAAAACAGGGATCCCCAACCCCCTGGTAACGATCTGTGGCCTGTTAGGACCCGGGCCACACAGCAAGAGGTGAGTGGCAGGTGAAGGCGCAAAGTTTCATCTCTGTCTACAGCCTCTCCCCATCACTTGCACGACCACCTGAGCTCTGCTTTTGTCAGATCGGTGGTGGCATTAGATTCTCATAAGAGTGTAAACCCTATTGTGAATTGCACACGAGGGATCTAGGTTGCGAGCTCCTTATGAGAATCTGATGCCCGATGATCTGAAGTGGAGCGTAGGCAGTGATGCTAGCGCTGGGGCATGGCTGCAAATAGAGATTTACATTAGCAACGTGACTTGCCTGCACAGAGACCATAATAAATCAAGGGCTTGCAGACTCATATCAAAGCCCTACCTGTGAGTGGCAAGTGAGTTGATGTGCTTCATTTGTACAGCTGCATCTGGTGGAAGGTTTTAAGTCAGAATCCAACACTTATTTTAGTCTGTGCGTGGCCCAACCGTTATTTTATTTACCACATCCCTCTGCGCCTCTTTTTTCAATGGTGAGTTGTATGGTTATTCATTACATATTACAATGAAATCATAGCAGAAATTATTACAGTGTACAATAAATATAATGCACTTGAATCATCCCAAAACCATCCGCACCCCTGGTCCATGGAAAAATTGTCTTCCACGAAACCAGTTCCTGATGCCAAAAAGGTTGTGGATTGCCGGTATAGAACTTAAGAGTAGTTCACCTGAATCGGGCCCGAAGCATGAATGAAGCCTGCAGGACTGAAAGATGTGGGTTGTGAATCAGTGAGTGATTTTGAGTTGCTACCGGTTTTTGTTTCACCCCTTCCACATCAGCCAAATGTTTCCCTTTGAGGACTTTTTTCATCCAGGGAAACAGCAACAAAAAAGTTGCTTGAGGTGAGACTGGGTGAATAGGGAGGGTGGGGCTTGAATGTGAAGGCCTGGGAAATCACGAGACTCAACTGCAGAGTTTATAAACACTCGACACTTAGGCTACACTAAATTGTTAAAAAGAATATTTTTCTTCCCTAAATAATAAATTAATCTTAGCTTACTATAGCTTTGTTTAAACTTTATAAGCTTTTAAATTGTTTTTAACCTTTTAAAACCCATCTTCTATAAAAACATTTAGCTTAAAACGTAAACGTGTTGGACAGCTGCACAAAACTATTTCCTTTCTTTATAACCTTACTCTGTAAGCTTTTTCTATTTTTAATCTATTTTATTTTTACTTTTTAAACTTTTTTGTTAAGAGCTAAGACAAAAACACACACATTTGCTTAGGCCTATGTGGGATCAGGATCACTGAGATGTCAATAGGCGACAGGAAATTTTCGGCTCCATTGTAATCTTATGGGTCTACCCTTGTGCATGTGTGGTCTGTTTCACGGAGTCGCTGTGCAGCCTGACT
Source organism: Carlito syrichta (assembly GCF_000164805.1). Lineage (NCBI taxonomy): Eukaryota > Metazoa > Chordata > Mammalia > Primates > Tarsiidae > Carlito > Carlito syrichta. The sequence goes on from NW_007247131.1 coordinate 147,943, forward strand.
GTGTGTATATCCTATTGGCTCTGACCCTGACTTATGAGTGCACTACCTCATGCCTCCCTTATGGACCAAGACTCCAGAACCTGCACAGCAGTTAGGATGGGGTCGTTTGGCGGCTGTAACAAACAATCCAAAAATCTAGTCAGCTAGAATCAAGTATTGTCTATTTCTCATTCTAGGTGGGGGCTGGCAGGGTGGCAGGGCCTGCTGGGCATGTCACAGCCCCAGGCCCATGGAGCCTACCGTCTTGTGATGCCAACTTCACAGCCCGGGGCTCAGGGGTCACTGAGGCTAGGAAGAGAATGTACCCAACTGCACATCTATTTTGCACTGCTTGCCTTGACTCAGTGGTGTAGTGGGGCACCGTCCCTGGGAGACTGAGGAAGCCATGGGTGGCACCATGAGATGGCTATGGAGGTTCCAACTCAAGGTACCCCAGTCTTGTGCTGTGATCCCCTCAGGCCCAATCATGGAACCCCCATTCTTCCTCCTACCTTCCCGGGGGGGCTCTCTCTCCCACCCAGTCTGCAGACCGAGGGCCCTCAACTTGCTCACAGCCCTGAAAATGCCCCAAGCCCCTGCGCCCTGACCCTCCCTGCAGCCACCTGGAGGCCCATGCAGTGCACCCACTATCTGGACAGCCAGGGCCTCACCTGACTCCCCAAGTGCCAAAGGTCCCATCATGTATAGACGCCTTCCCTGTCTGCAGGAGAGTACCCAGCTTTCTCCATTCTGTCTAACCTGCTCTGCGTCCACCTCCCTTCCTCACAGAGCATGGAGGCCTCAGCTGGGAGCCTAGGCCTCGCCCCCAGCCTCCAACTGTCACCAAAGGCCTGCCGCCTCATGCCTGCAGGGTTCCGTGCTCCCATTTACTCCTCTCCCATGTGCTCCAGTCCTGCCTGGGCCCCACTGCCCTTGCCCTTCCAGCAACACCCTGTCCCTTTCTGGCCTGTGCAGTCACTCTCCTCGCTGCTGTCCACTGCATGCCCGCCTCTTGTTCCCTTCCCACCTTATTGTTCTGGGATCTGCCCTCACTCCAAGGTTGCCTCTCCAAGGCCACGGCGCAGCATCCTGTGGAATCCAGGGGCCCATCTGCTTCTCCCCAGCTGCACACCCTTCCTTGAAGCCCCAGGCTTGCCTGGGACTTCCTCGGGCCACACCTCCATGGGCTGCCACCTGCGTCTCTGGCCCCAGTGGCTTCCATGTGGCGGCTCCCCAGGACCTGCGGGCCTCCTTCGTTTCGTCCTAACGAGCCTGATAACCTTGTGAGAGCACAGGATGCGTCCTGTCAAAGGCAAAAGCCTTTTCTCTAAGACAACCGTGGCCCTCAGGCAGTCCTCCTTTTCTCTCTCTAACACAGTCAATTCTTTCCTAAAACTCGACTTCTCAGTGATTTATCACTGAAACAAAGAACAGAGTTCCATATGTTCTCACTCATAAACGAAACTTGAACAATTCTAATGTTATAAGAAAGGGACTGGCAGTAGTGGGAAACTGTCATGGGAGGGGAGGTGGGATTGGCAGTTGAGGGAAACCACTAGGGGAGGGAGGGGCACACCTCATCAACAAGGGCACCTGCATAATCAATGTTTGTATGTCTAACCCTGAATTGTACCCCACATCTTTATAATAAAAATTAAAAAAAATTTAAATAGATAAATAATTATTTATTTAAAAAAAACCTCGACTAGGTCTCTCTCTGAAATGTTCTCCTGTGTGTCTCCTCACTGATACTCAATGCTCCTCCCTCCTTCCCCTGGCTCCTCCGTCTTGTGCCGTCTGTCCATCTGTCCTTATTTCTTTCCACGGCCACCATCACTTGTTTACACCAGCAGCACACAGCCCGGTGTCCAGAGAGCATCCGAGCACGTAGCCCACCCAGACACAAAGCCTCTGCGTCTCCGCCTCCTCCCCTACACCCCGTCGAGACACTGGCTTTACCTTGGTCTGCACACGTGTGTACACACAAAAGAAAACACGCAGCTCTGTCTACTGGCTCTGTTTTTGCACAAATGGAATCATGCATATTTCATGGACTGTCTGCAACTTGCTTTTTTATATTTAACACGACATCTCGAGAGTTTTCCATGTGGGCGCCCGCAGTTCAGTTTCACTCTCCTTGGTGACTGCGGAGTCTTCTGGCCTGTGGATGACACTGCTGAGTAACAAGCGCACCTTTGAGGAAGAATTAAGGGGCTGCACTTTCCTTCTCTCTCTCTCTTTTTTTTTTTTTGAGTGCAGTGGCCGCTCCCGGCTGATTTTTTGATTTATTGTAGAGATGAGGTCTCGCTGCCCAGGCGGGTCTCGAACCCGCGGGCTCAGGCAATCCACTCACCTCAGCCTCCCAAAGGCATGGGATTACAGGCTGAGCCACCGAGCTTGGCTTCCTTCTCTTTTTAATCTTTTTTTTTTTTCTATTACCAAAACAGCTGCCACTGCCATCGTTACATACCTTTCTCCTGTGACAGGTGAGCGTCCATCTCCGAAGCAGCACCTCAAAGAGGAAGAGGAAGACCAGGGGCTCTCCTGCTTGTTTGTAATAGATATTCCCATATTGCTGTCTGAAAATACTGTAGAAAACATTCCCATCAGCTGCACGGGCCAGTACCCGTTTTTCTTACACCTTTATCATCGTTAGAAAGAACCAATCCTTAGCCAGGTGAGGTGGCTCACGCCTCTAATCTCAGCACTTAGGGAGGCCGAGGTGGGAGGATTGCTTTAGCCCTGGAGTTCAAGACCAGCCTAGGCAACATAGTGAGACCTCATCTCCACAAAAATTAAAAATTAAGCCAGGAATAGTGGCTCACGTCTGTAAGTCCCAGCTACTCAGGAGGCTGAGGTTGGAGGATCACTAAGTCCAGGAGGTCAAGGCTGTGGTGAGCTGTGATTGTGCCACTGCACTCCAGCCTGGGTGACAGAGTGAGACCCTGACTCAAAAAAAGTACCAATCCTTTACCTTTTCCCCCTCCAATTTTATGGCTCAAAAGCAATGTCTCCTTGTTGCTTTCAAGAGCATATCATGATTACCAGTGAAATCAAGCATTATTTATGTGTGTATCTGTATGTCTTCCAACGTCTTTCTTCACTCCACGGAACTCACCGTGTTTGGGACTTGGAGCTCTAAGGGCAGCCATTCGTAGCCCACCCCGCCCTCCCCTGGGGAACATGCCCTTCCCCTTATGCCTCGATGCTCAGAGATATGTTGATCTCTTTCTGGGCTAACTTGAGCCTTGGCTGCAAGTCCAATTTTTACCCTCCCCCCCAAAAAAAAGAAAAGAAAAAAGAGTATTTCCCAGGAATTTTCTCTTGCAGGTGGATTTCAGTCAGTGCATCCAATTCCATAAAAGATACAATTGCAGTTTGCCTGGGATCTTGTGACGTGTCCCAATAGCTTTGGGAGAACATTGACACCTTTACAACGTTAGTTTTCTCCTATAAGGAGAAGATATCTCTTCCATTTACTCCAACTTTCTTTTGTGTCTGCCAATAAAGTTTATAGCTTTCCTTGCATGGGTTTTGTGTACAATTTTGTTAGTACTTATTTTTTCCTCTGAGATATTTTACAAGTTTCCTAGCTACTGTAAATGCGGGCAGCTTCTTTCAAATGGTTATTTCTTTTGTATATAGAAAAGGTACAGATTTTTATATGTTGGCCTCATCTCTGACTATATTAGTGAACTCTCTTATCAGTTTTTTATTGTCTTTTTCCTTGGATTTTCTAGACACAATTATGCTGTCAGCAAACCCCAGCAGTTTTTGCCTCTTCCTTTGCAATGCACGTAGTTCTGAAAAACCATATTGTGTTGACCCAGGCCTCCCATGTGAATGCAGTGTGAGCTTCGAGTTCTCTTCTAATTGGAGGTTTTAGTGCACGATGAAGCATGGAGTGTCTTCTGTTCCCAGCTCCTGAGGAATTCTTATCCTAAATGAATGTGGGATTGTAACAAATGCTACTGTGGCCATGTGTGGAGTCAAGGCTTTTTTTTTTTTTTTTTTTTTTTTTTTACTTTAATGGATTGTGACATATTGTGTTGCTGGTAGATTTCAAATGTCAGAAGTCCTCGAATCCCTGGAATCACCTTTCTCTGGGTTCTAGCATCTGCAGGTTGGCTCCTGCTTCCCTTGGCTGGCATCCCTTCCTGGGGACGACTCACTCCTGCACACTGTGGATGGCCCAGCAGCCACTGGCCGGCCCGAGGGCATGTTACGGAGTAGGGTGGTGGTTCCTTCCTGCTTACAAGCTCATCCTCTTACATCTCACGTACACACAGGTACACATCCACCAACACTCTTCCACGTGTCTTAGAGTTTACATAAGTGGCAACACAGTGTAAAAATTCTTGCCAACTGGCTTTTTTTTCACACAGTAGCAAGTTTCTGAAATGTATCCGTGGTGATGGATGTCAACCCAGTGTGTTCCTGTTGTCCATGGTCAAATGTTCCATCATGCCACAGGTGAGGGGTCCTGCCCCACCCAGGAACTCTGAGGCTATTTCTGCCTTTCCACCACGCCAGGGCTATGTGCAGGGGCTCCTGAAGCAGGTCTTGCAGGAGAAGCTGCCACTGGTAGGGTTGCGTCTCCTGCGATCCACGGTGCACACGTGAGAGTGTGTCCTACAGGGCCCGGCACGTTATAAATGTTCCTTAAATATTACCCATTATGGCCATCATTGTTGTCATTATCAGGTCCTGCCGCACCGCTGTCCGGAGTGGGGATGTCAATTTACACTCCTGCCAGCAACGTACGGAGTCTCCATCTCCACAGATTCACTGCAGCACTCTGTGGTGTCAGGCTTATTAATTTTTCACACTCCGATGGGTGACAAATGGCATCTTGTTGTTTTAATTTGTGTTTCTTGGTGTTCATGGGAAAGTTGAGCCTCTCTTCACATATTTATTGTCCATTGTTTTCTCGGTGTATTTATTGTCTTTTATTATTTGCTCATTTTTCTATCGGGCTGCTTGCTGTCTTCTTATTGATTTTTAGGAATTATTTATGTATCTGGGCAGTGATACTTTATTGGTTACATGGGTTGCAGATATATATCCCAGACTGAGCCTTGTTTTTTCCTTTCCTTTCCTTTTTTTTTTTTTCTTTTTCTTTATTTATGGTGCCTTTTGCTGATCAGAATTTTAAACTTTTTTGAGGAGGGGTTGGGTTCTCACTCTGTAGTCTGGCTGGAGTGCAGTGGCACGATCATGACTCACTACAGCCTTGACCTCCTGGGCTCAGGTGATCCTCCCATCTCAGCCTCCTGAGTAGTTGTGACTACAGACATGCACCACCATGTCAAGTTAATTTTTGGATTTTTGTGTGTGTGTGAAGATGAGGTCTCTCTACATTGCCCAGACTGGTCTTGAATTTCTGGGCTCAAGCAATCATCCTGTATTCCAAAATGCTGAGATTACAGGCATGTGCCACCACACTCAGCCTAGAATTTTAAATTTTAATGTGCCGGATACATCAAACTTTCTTTTATGCTTTGTGATATTGGTCTGAACTCCTACATTATCTTTTGCAGCTTTACATTGTCACATTTAGGTTTTGACACACCTGCAATTTATTTTTGCTTTATGATATCTTTTTTTCTATTGTTCCAGCACTATGTGCTAACTAGTCCACCCCTTCACCATGCCCCCTCACACTTAACTTTTAGATCAATTTAAAGAAAACTTTAATCATTGTTGAGTTTGCCCACCATGAATATGAAAATTTCTCCATGTAGTCAGGCCTTCTTCCATGTCTTCTAACAATGCTACCCATTCCCTCTTTGCATAGTATTGTCATGTGTCCCTAGAAACCTTGTGGGGCTTTTTCACTGTTAACAGCACCTTTTACTACTTATCTAATTTTTGCTATGAATTTTTATGCTGAATTTATATTCTGAAACTCATTGAGCTTTCTAATTAATTCTAATTGTTGACTATAGATTATTTTGAATTTCCTCTTCAAAAATGATCAGCACATAGTAATCATTTTTCTCTGTAGACCTTAGAACAGATTTATTTTTCATACTATAAGGTGCTTTTAGGCTCTCAAGCATAATGAGGCATAAAAATGGAGCTGATTTTAAAGGGGTGGTATTAAATTTTACCATTAAGGATAATACTTTCTGTGGGATTTAATCATCATTATCAGGTCAAGGAAAGTCTCTTGTCATCTTAGGTGGCTAAGAAGTTTTTGTCCCCCTCGAATCCTAAGTTAGTGTTTATCTTCTCTAAAGTCTTGGGTCGGTAGTATTTTTGTGCTTCCATTATTAGTTAATAGTATGGTTATTTTACACACTCAATGCACCTTTAGATTTACCTAAATTATCTTACATTTTCTTTGCTCACCTGAGCTTTATTTGTCCCTTTCTCCTTTCCTGGGTTTAGTTTTCTTTTGGTCAAAGTATCCCTCTTAGTGGGGTGTTGCATGAAGGCTTTCAGTGGGACAATCTTACAGGCTGTTTTGTTTCTAAAATTCTTCATTTCACTCATTCTATAGGTTGTCTTTTCACGCTTTTGATTTTTTCCTTTGCTTTGCAGAAGCTTTTTAGTTTGATATAATCCCATTTGCTCATTTTGCTTTTGTTGCCTGTGTTTTTGAAGTCTTATTCATAAAATCTTTCCCAGACCAATGTCCTGAATAATTTTTCTACGTTTTTTCCTAGTAGTTTTATAATTTTGGCTCGTACAGTTAGGTCTTTGATCCATTTGGAGTTGACTTTTGTATAGGGAGAGAGATATTTACAAACTATCTATTTGACAGGGGATTAATATCCATAATATACAAGGAACTCACAAACCTCAACAGCAAAAAAAAAAAAAAAAACTTGATTAAAAAATTGGCAAATGATCTGAACAGACATTTCTCAAAAGAAGACATACAAATGGCCAACAAATATATGAAAAGGTGCTCAATATCACTTACAGGGAGACGTAAATCAAAACCACATGAGATGTCATCTCATCCTAGTTAGAATGGCTCTTGTCAAAAAAGACAAAAAGTAACAAATGCTGACAAGGATGCAGAGAAATGGGAATTCTTATACACTGTTGGTGAGAGTATAAACTAATACAGTGTCAATGGAGAACAGGATGGAGGTTTCTCAAAAAACTACAAACAGAACTACCATATGGTCCAGCAATCTCACTACTGGGCATTTATTAAAAAAAAAAATCAGTAAATCTAAGAGACATCTGCACCACCATGTTTACCGTATCACTAGTCAATGTAGGCAAGATATGGAATCAACCAAAGTGTCCAACAACAGGTGAATGAATAAAGAAAATGTGAGGGGTGTGTGTGTGTGTGTTGTGTGTGTGTGTGTGTGTGTGTGTGTGTGTGTGTGTGTGTGTGTGTATAATGGAATACTATTTGGCCATAAATCCTGTCATTCACAGTAACATGAATGGACCCAGAGGACATTATGTTAAGTGAAATAAGCCAGGAACTGAAAGTTAAGCACCACTTCTTCTCACACATTGTGGAAGATAAAAAAAGTTGACCTCATAGAAAGAAAAAGCAGGGGAGGGAGGAGGGGAATGGGCATAGATTTGTTAAAGATTACAAAATTACAGTTAGATAGCAGGAATAAGTTCTATTGTTCTATACCACTGCAGGATTACAGTAGTTAACAGCAATTTTACACACACACACACACACACACACACACACACACATATTTATATATATTTTTTGAGTTGGAGTCTCACTGTGTCACCCAGGCTAAAGTACAGTGGCACATTTGTGGCCACCCCAGCACTGACCTCCTGGGCTCTGGTGATCTTTCTGCTTCAGCCTTCCAAGTAGCCGGAACTACAGGCACGTGCTACTGCACCCAGCTAATTTTTTTGATTTATTGTGGAGATAAGGTCTTGCCAAGTTGTCTGGGCTGGTCTCGAACCCGTGGGCTCAGACAATCCACTTGCCTCGGCCTCCCAAAGTCCTGGGATTACAGGCTGAACTTGGCCGATAATATATATTTTTAAATATATATTTTTAAATAGCTGAAAGGGAGGATATTGAAGGTTCACAATGCAGAAACAGATAAATGTTTGAGATAATGGATATGCTAATTGCCCTGATATGATCACTGTACATGGTATATCAAAACATCACTATGGATCCCATGTATGTGTACAGTTATCAAGTGTCAATTAAAAAACTTCTGGCCAGGTGCGGTGGCTCAAGCCTGTTATCCCAGCACTTGAGAGGCATAGGCAAGAGGATTGCCTGAGCTCAGGGTTTGAAACCAGCCTGGGCACCTTGGTGAAACCTCAGTTCTACAATAAATCAAAAAAATTAGCTGGGTATGGTGAAGCATGCCTGTAGTTCCAGTTACTTGGAAGGCTGAGATGGAATGATCGTCTGTGCCCAGCGGGATGTGGCTGCAGTGGCCATGAGTGTGCCACTGCACTTCAGCCTGGGCAGCAGAGTGAGACTCCAACTCAAAAAAACCCCAAAACAAAACAAAACAAAAAACTTCTAAAAACCCTTCATTGGGATCTAGAATTCCAGACTGATGACTTTCCTTCAGCACTTGGAATGTACTATTTTACAGTGTGTGATCATGATTGTTATAATTGTGAAGTTTGAACTCAATCAAATCAGAGTTTATAGCTATGCCCTTTCTTTCAAATTGCTTTTAATGTTTACATTTTTCTTTGATAATTTGCAATCATATTTTAAGATTTCGGTTTTAAACAGTGTTACCAAGGGATGATTGACTCACAGTAAACTGCAGATATTGGAAGTGTAACATCTGAGACATCTGAGTGTGTTTACACTCGTGAAACCATCACTGCATTAAGATAATGACGATATCCACCACCCCTGGCATCCCTTCTTCCCTCTGTCATCCTTCCCTGCTTCTTTGGCACCCTCAGCCCCGTCCCCAGGGAACCACTAGTACACTTTCAGTCCCTATAGGTCAGTTTACATTTTCTATATTTTTATATAAATTGAAGCATAAAACCTGTCTTCATATTTTTGGAGTGTCTGGCTTCTTTCCCTCAGCAAAATTATTTTCAGATTCATTCCTGTTGTTGGCAGTATAAACAACCATGCCTTCCTATGGTTGAAGAGTCTTTAGTTTTATGAATATATACAATTTGTTAGTGCATTCAACAGCTGATGAAGACTTGGATTGCTTCCAGTTTTGGGTTATTACAAATAAAGCTGTTATAAATATTTGCATGCAAACCTTTATCTAGACATATGCTTTTATTTCTTTGGGAGAAGAGAGGCTGATTCATGTGGTACGTGTCTTTAGATATTTGATAAACTGCCAAACTGTTTTCCAAAGTGGTTGTACCATTTTTACATTCCCACCAAGTATGTCTACATCTTCGCCACCACTTGATGTCAGTCTCTTTAATTTTAGACAATCTTGAATGCATGTAGTGGCATAACCTTGTGGTTTTAATTGGCATCTATTTATTCACGAATGATATTAAGCATCTTTTCATGATTTTATTTGCCATCTATATCTTTGTTGATAAAGTGTATGTCCAAATCTTTTGTTCCTCTTTTTATTGTGTGTTTTTTTAAATTGAAGTTTGAGAGCTTTTCTATGTTCTGCATAGACATCCTTTACATGTGACTTAAAGATATATTCACCAAATCTGTGGTCATTTCATTCTCTTAACAGTATATTTGGAAGAGTGGAAGTTCTTAATGTTGATGAAATATATCCTATCAATTCGTTCTTTTATGGATTACGCTTTCGATGTTGCATCTGAAAAATTACTAATCCAAGGTCACAAAGATTTCTGCTCAATTTTCTTTTAAAAGTTTTATAGCTGAAGGTTTATGATCCATTTTGAATTAAATTTTGTATATACTGTAGGGTATGGATCAAAGTCCACTTTTTAATCCAGAATCATTCATTGAAAGGAATATACTTTCTCCATCAAATTCTTTTTGTGTTTTTGTCCAAAATCAAACAACTATTTATATGAGTCTATTTCTGAAGTCTCTATTGTGTTTCATTGATCTATTTGCCTATATTTATGCCAATAACATGCTATCTTAATATAACTTTATAATTAGCCTTGAAATCAGATAGGTAAGTTCTCCCACTTTGTTCTTGTGAAAAATTATTTTGACTATTCCAGGCCCTTCATTCTTCCAATATAGATTTTATAATTCAGTTATTAATTTTCATTTAAAAAAATATCTGCTGGAATTTTGATTGAGATTCCATTGATCTATAACTCAGTTTAGGGAGAACTGACATCTTAACAACTTCAAGTCTCTCTATCCATGAGCATGGTACATATTCTATTTAGTTAGCTCTTCTTTAATTTCTCTCAGCAATGTTTTGTAGTTCTCAATGTACAAGTCTTACATATCTTCTGTCAGATTTATGCCTAATCACTTCATATTTGGTTTTTTGGGGTTTTTTTGAGTTGCCCAGACTGGAGTGCAGTGGCACGCTCCTGGCCACCACAGCGTCAACCTGCTGGGCTCCGGCAATTCTTCTGCCTCAGCCTTTCAAGTAGCCAGAACTACAGGTGTGCATTACCATACCTGGCTAATTTTTTTTTATTGTAGAGATGAGGTCTCACCAAGTTGTCTGGGTGGGTTTCGAATCTGTGGGCTCAGACAATCCACTCACCTTGGCCTCCCAAAGTGCTGGGATTACAGGCTGAGCCACTGAGCCCAGCCCATATTGTTAATTGTATTGTAAATGGTATTTTGAAGAGTGGAAATTCTTAATTCTGATGAACTGCATTCTATCAATTTGTTCTTTTAGGGATTACGCTTTTGATGTTGTAAACAGTATTGTTTTTCAAACTTCTGATTGTTTGTTGTGAGTATGTAAAAATACTATTGAGTTGTGCATTGACCTTGAACCCTTCTGCTTTGCCAACTCACTTATTAGTAGTAGTTTTTATTTTGTAAATTTCATGGGCTTTTCTACACAGAGGATAAGGAAAGTCTTTCTTTCTTTCTTTCTTTCTTTCTTTCTTTCTTTCTTTCTTTCTTTCTTTCGAGTAGGAGTCTCACTTCCTTGCCCAGGCTGGAGTGCAGCGGCATGCTCATGGCCACCCCAGCGTCGACCCACGGCTCTGGTGATCCTTCTGCCTCAGTCTTCCAAGTAGCCAGAATTACAGGCGCTCACTACCATACCCAGCTAATTTTTTATTTATTGTAGAGACGAGATCTTGCCAAGTTGCCTGAGCTGGTCTCGAACCCGTGGGTTCAAGCAATACACTCACTTTGGCCTCCCAAAGTGCTGGGATTATAGGCTGAGTCACTGAGCCCGGCCTCCTTCTTTCTAATCTAGATGACTTTATTTCTTTTTCTTGCTTTATTGCACTAGATAGAACATCCATATGATGTTTAATAAAAATGGTGAGACTGGATATTCTTGCCTTGTTTCTAATTTTAGAAAAACAGAGGTTTTTGTTTTTGTCATTGTTTGTTTTTGTAGATGACTTTTGTTCTATGAGCACATTTTATTTTATTTTTTCTACTTTTCTGAGATTTTTAAATTATTAATCAATGCTGGAGTTTATTAAATGCTTTTTCTATTGAGATGATCATATGTATTACTCTTTTTAGTCCATTAATATGATAAAGTTATTGATTGCTTTTTGTATGTTAACCAGTTTGTCATGATATAGGTAAATTAGATTTGCTAAAATCTTGGTAAAAATATCTTTAACTTTGTCCAGGAGGGATACTGTACCCTGTTGGCTTTTTAAAATTATGTCTATTTTATTTAATAGCAAAGTAATGCTATCTTCTTCACATAAGGGAAGTACCTCGCCCTTTGCTATTATCTGGAAGAATTTGTGTTGAATTGTTATTACTCCTTCCTTAAATATTGGTAGACTTCACCATAAAAGCTGCATGGGTCTGCAGTTTGCTTTGCAATTAGGATTTTAATTACAAACTTGATTTTGTTAGTAAATACTTGGATTATCTGTTTCTTCTTGAGTTGGCTATGGCAGTTTATGGCTTTTAAGGAATTTGTCTTCTTTATCTAAGTTGTCAAATTTATTAGCAAAAAGTTGATCAAAATAGCCCATTGTTTTCTTATAATGACTTTAGAATATCTGGTTGTGTTTGCTCCCTCATTCCCGATATTGATCATTTGTGCCTTCTTATTTTTTGCTCAATCAGTGAGGATAGAAGTTTCATAATTAATTTTTTTGTTTGTTTGTTTGTTTGTTTTTTTGAGTTGGAGTCTCACTCGGTCACCCAGACTGGAGTGCAGTGGCCGCTCCCAGCCACCGCAGCCTCGCCTGCTGGGCTCCGGCGATCCTTCCGCCTCAGCCTTCCGAGTAGCCGGAATTACAGGCGCGCGCTACCACGCCCGGCTGATTTTTTTATTTATTGTAGAGATGAGGTCTCGCTGCCCAGGCGGGTCTCGAACCCATGGGCTCAGGCAATTCACTCACCTCAGCCTCCCAAAGGCGTGGGGTTGCAGGCTGAGCCACAATTAATTGTTTAAAATAATCGCTTTTACTTTCCTGGATTTCCTTAATTTGTTCTTCTTTTCCCATTTTCTTAAGCTGAAAGCTTACAAAACGATTTAAGACCTTTCTTTTTTCTTATAATGTGCTTAAATTTCCCTCCAAGCATATATTAGCTGCAGTCCCCCAATTCTGATAGGCTTTATTTTCATTTTCACTCAGCTCAAACAACTTTCTAATTTCCTTTCTGTTTTCTTATTGGAGCCATGGTCTATTTAAAAGTGTTAGTCAGTAGCAAAATATTTTGGATTTCCAGATATCTTTCTGTTATTTCTTTCTAAGTCAATTCCATGTTGGCTGACAATTTGATTTGTATGATTTGAATTTTGCTAATTTACTGAGACTTGTTTTATGGCCCAGAATATGGTCAATCTTGGTAAATGTTCTGTGTGCCTTGAAGAGACTGCATATTCTGCTGTTGTTAGGTGGCATCGTCTATAAATGTCCATTAGGTCAAGTTGGTTGATGGTGTTGTTCAAATCTCTTTATTTTTTCCAATTTTCGAATAATTACTGAGAGCAAGGGGTTGAAATCTCTGTTGGAGATTTCAGTGGATTTACGCATTTTGATCACTTGCTGTTTGATCAGTTGATGCTATGTAGAGTTTGAATCTCTGTTATTATGCGCATATACATGTAAAATTATTATGTCCTCTTGATGAACTGGCCCTCTATCATTATCCCTCTTTATCACTGGCATTCCTTGCCATAAAATCTACTTTTATTGGGACTGATGCAGTCACCCCAGCTTTCTTTCTATCTGTGTGAGAATGGTGCAAGTTTTATCAGCCCTTTACTTTTAATCTGATTATAGTTTTACAATGAAATCGGGATTTTTTAAAGTAGTGTAGAGTTGATTCTTGCCTTTTTATCCCAATAAGACAAACTTTGCCTTTTAAGTGTATTATTTAGTTTTAATGTGATTGTTGATAGGACAGGTATATGTCTTTCATCTTGTTTTCTATTTGTCTCATCTGCTCCTTTTTCCCGCTTTCCTTTTTTTTCTGACATTTTCTGATTATCTGAGTATTGATGATGATTTAATTGTATCCCCTTTGTTGGTTCATTGGTTATACATCATTTTTGCATGTGGTTGCTTTAGGTTTTATAGGCTACGTCGTTAGCTTAGCGTATTCTACCTGCAAGTGACACTAGATCACTTCATATATAGAATACAATTCTTGTAGCAGTATTCTTCTACGTCTCTCCCAGGTTTGTGTTATTGCTGTCTTACACTTTGTTTCTATATGTGTGATAAACTCCACAACACTAGTCATTTATATTTTAAAGGGCTTCACTATATTTTAAGCATATTCATGTTTAAATTCACAAATTCACCATCTGACAATTTGTCTCCCTTTCCCTCACCAACATTTTCAAGGTATTTCTTCGTCATCTTCTAGCTTTTTTTTTTTGTCAGTCTCACTTTGTCACCCAGGTTGGAGTGCAGTGTCATAGTCATGGCTCGCTGCAGCTTCAACCTCCTGGCCTCAGGTGATCCTTCTGCCTCAGCCTCCTGAGTAGCTGGGACTATAGGCACACACCACCACACCCATCTTATTACTATTTTTATTTTTTGGAGAGATGAGTTGTCACTCTGTTGTCCAGGCTGGTCTTGAACTTCTAGGCTCAAGCAATCCTTCCACCGTGGCCTCCCAAAGTGCTAGGATTACAGGCATGAGCCACTGTGCCCAGCCTGGCTTGTATTGTTACTGCCAAGAAATTTTCCATCATTCTTATTTGTGTTCTGCTGTATATAACAAGTCTTTGTGTGTGTGTGTGTCTGCCTATAAAATCTTCCCTTTGTCACTGGTTTTTGATCATTTGATTGTGATGTGCCCTGCTGTGGTGTCTTCATTAAAAGGATTAATAACCTAAAGAGGAGCTGCCACATTTGGGGGCTGGCTCCTTGGGGCAAATCTGTCTCTTCTATATGGTGTTTGTTTAGCTTCTGGAAGAAAATTCACCTGTTACTTTATCAGATACTTTCCCTCCTCCTTCTCCTTCAGAACTCCAATTATACTTGCATTAATACATTTGAAGTTCTCCTTCATGTCACTTTCCTCTCTGTGTTTCATTATGGGAAGCTTCTATTGCAATCTTTAAGTTCCCCAATCTTTTCTTCTTTTATTTTTATATTCTGTTTTTAAAATTATAAAGATGTGGGGTACGATTCAGGGTTAGGTATACAATCTTTTTTTCAGAGTCTCTAATATCCTGCTAATGCCACCCAGTACCTATTCCATCATGGGTGTTGTGGTTCTCATCAGTGAAGTTTGATATCAATCTTTTTCTTAATCTTCCCCGTTTCTCCTTAATCTTCTCATGCTTCCTCTAACTTCATGTGTTCAAGGATTGTGTTTATAGCAGCTGTTTCATTTTTTCATCTACTAATTTGATCATGTGTTGTTTCTATAGGTTGATTTTTCTTTATAAAAAAAAAAAAACAAAAACTCGTAGCCGGGCTTGGTGGCTCAGCCAGTAATCCCAGCGCTTTGGGAGGCTGAGGTGAGTGGATTGCCTGAACTCGCGGGTTTGAGACCTGCCTGGGCAACTTGGTGAGACCTCATCTCTACAATAAATCAAAAAATTAACTGGGCGTGGTAGCGCGCACCTGTAGTTCCAGCTACTTGGAAGGCTGAGGCGGAAGGATCGCCAGAGCCCAGGAGGTCGAGGCTGCGGTGGCCGGGAGCGGCCACTGCCCTCCAGTCTGGGTGACGGAGTGAGACTCTGACTCAAAAAAACACAAAACTCATATTTTCCTGTTTCTTTGTCTATCTGGTGGTACTGACAGGGTGCCGCATATTGCTATGTTTATGCTGTTGGTTGCTGGGTATTTTTGTACTCTTTAAATATTCTTGGACTCTGTTATGGGACACAGTTATGTTTACTGTTTTAACCATTTGCTCTTTTTGAGGTTTGCTCTTAAGTATTGATAGTTGAGACCAGAGCAGGCTTTAGATGAGGGCTCATTTTGTCCCTGCTGGGACATGCCCTCCTGAGTACTCTAATCACACTTTGTGCACTATGAGATTTTGCCACTTTGGTTGGTAGGATGTGAACTCTTCCCAGCTCTGTGTCAGCTGTAGAGATTTTCTTCTTGCTTCTCCCTGGAGGCTCTTCCTTGACCTCGGATGCCTTCTCCATATGCATGTGCTGATCAGTAATCAGCTGAAGATGGTCAGGGAAGTCTGTGGGGGGTCTGTAGACCCCTCTCTGGATGGTTCACTCTGTCCTGTGCATTTTCCTCCACTCAGATCCTCTGCTTTAGAAATTCTAGATGCCTTGCACTCCAAATACTCAACTCAGGGAGCTCCTGGCTCTGTGCTGAGTCCTAAACACTCTCTCCAGGTAGTAGCTGAGCATCGCAGAAACCATCTCATTTGCTTCCTCTCACTCAGAAATCACTGTCTGGTTTTCAATGTCTCAAAACCATCATGTTATATTTTTTTCCTGGTGGTTCCGTTGTTTAAAATGGGAGGTTGAATTCAGTCTCTGTTACTCCTTCATGGCCGGAAGCAAATGTCTGAACTGCATAATATTTACATGGCATTGGACTTTATCATTTATTGGTTTTTACTTTTGAAAATCAGCAAAGAGACAAAGCATGACAGATTTAATTATAATTACAACAATAGAATTAGATACCATAACCCTTATCCTCGTGAAGGTGAAGGATCACTGATGACTCGTGTGCTGAGCCATCTGTGAGATGCTAGTGGTGACCAGTGTAAAGGTACTGATTTTTTTCCATCTTACTTAGTAAGGAGTAACGTTTTTCTCTCTAAAATCAATAAATCAAGAAATAGAGACTTGGGCTGCTTATTTAGAGTTTCTTGCGGCAACTAAAAAAAGGACTAATAACCTAAAGAGGAGTTGCCATATTTGGGAGTTGGCACTTTAGGGTAAGTCTGTGTCTTCCTTGCTTCCTTTGCTGCTGGTGCATAGTAATGCATGAGTGAGTGGATGGATGGATGGATAGATGGATGAATGGACGGATGAATGGATGGATGGATACGTGAACGAGTGTGTAGATGGATGGATGGATGGGTGGATGGATGGAAGGATAGATGGATGCATGGATGGATGGGTGAATGGATAAATGGATGGGTAGATAAATGGATGGGTGGATGGGTGAAAGGTGGGCTTGAGGGGCAGAGGGAATAACCTCTTTTATCATCAACAGCCCTCTAGATCCTGCTCCCAAAGATCATTCTATGCGGTTCCAAAGGTCATCCCACTTTGTCATCTGAACTTTTTGAGGTGACAACAGTCACTCACCTGCTACCTACAGTCCCAGATGTTGAGACCCAGGAGAATCCAGCAAGCACAGCCTCCTGGCAGGCTCTGTCTGGAAGGGATGGAAGAGGTCGTTGGGTCTAAGTTCTTCATTTTTCATCTGTGAAAAGTGAAGTCCAGAATGGGATGACTCAGCCAAGCTCACACGCAAAAGAGAGTCAGAACTCCAGCTCCCTGAGCCTCTGCTCAAGATTTCCTCCAAAGCTTTAACTTCCAGAAGGAAAGATACTAGCCTAGCCCAGAGAGAACAACTGGCGACCACCTCGACCAGAGTTGGCGTGAGTGCCTGTGTGCGCATGTGCATGTGTGGTGTGCGCATGTGTCATTCTACTCAGAACCATGTCCTGGCCTTGCCGTGGGAGCCCTGGCAGGATTGCAAGTGCGTGTGGTGTAGACAAGGGCAGGGTGTGGTGAAGATGGGTTGAAGAGATGTTGCTGAGTCAGCCAGAGTTCTTGGAACAGGGACAGGAGAACAAAGGTGACAGAATTACCCCCAGTGTGTGAACCTGGAAGGCATGGGTACCTGTCAAGGTCAAAAGGTCAACCCTTGGACCTGGGCCGAGGGTGTGGGCTTGGTATGGCTGCCTCTTGGATCCGGCAGAGGAAGGCTCCATCAGGACCAGTGAGGACAGAGGCCAAGGTAGCCCTGGAGGCCTTCAAGGTTATGATGATGGAACAATGCAAGGCCCCTTCTATCCCTGAGACCTGGGGCCACCATGGGCTTTGTGGGGAATCCAAACAGATGTCTGAGGTGCCTGGGCAGGAGAGGGTTAAGGGAGTGCTGAAGGAGCCTAATCTGCATGCAGAAGTCTCCCCTCTCCTCCAACAACCCAAGGCGTGTGCAAACCCATCAATATTTCATGGAGACATTTCCTGCCACGGAGGGAGGCAGGTGGCTTCCAGCTTCCCTCTGCACAGGGACAGGAAGAAGCAGGTCTCCGCAGCCTCGGGCACCTTCGTGGCCAACTGCCACGTCTGCCCTGCGGGAGGACCGGGCTTCTTTAACCAGGATTCCTGAAGGACCAGGCTTTCCCCTCTGCCCTTCAGCCCATGATCTCTCCCCCACCCCCACAGGGGTTCAGTGAATGCACCCTGCATGGATGAGTGAATGGGTGGATGGATGAATGAATGCTTTCTCCACCCAGCAGGCACAGGGGCCAGATGCCCCAGGGTCCTTCCCATGTAGATGTGCCTTGCTAGGAGCACAGTGCAACATGCATTGGCATCTCATTGGCCACCAGAGGCCCAGGTCACAGAGCTGGAGGCCAGGGATTTTGGCAGGTCACCTGTGTCTCCCCAGTGCACCTGCACTGGTCTTCCCCAAAGATCCAACCACCCTTCAGCCCTCAGGGGACAGGTCTGCCTGGTCTCTGTCCCCACCACTGGCCCCTGCCCCACTAACTGGCTCCTGTCTCCACCACCTGACTCCTGTCTCCACACCTGGCCCCTGTTTCCAGCACCTGGACCTTACCCCACCACCTGGCTCCTGTCCCCACCGTCGGGCACCTGTTACCACCACCTGGCCCCCTGTTCCTACCATCTGGCTCCTATCCCCACTGCACCTGGACCCCTGGGGAGCCTCCTAGCCCCATGGAAGCTTCAGGATCGGCCATCCCTGAGGAAGGGTCTTGAGTCCCAGACCTGCTCAGGGCCCTCGGACCTGAGATTGCATCCCAGGCAGGCCTTGCCTGTGTGGGGACTCACCAAGCCAGGGGACAGAGCAGATGGGCTCCCCAGAGCCAGCCAGTGCCAGGGCCAGACAGGAGGTACACACACATGGCCACACATGCCACATGACATATGCCACTTGTCACACATCACATGTCCCATGCCACACACCACACACCATGCACCCACTGCTGGGTTCTGACCTTGGAAAGTCAAGAGGCTGGCCACCAGAGGAAGGCCTGTTTGCAGGGGGGAGCAGACAGGTGACCCCCGGGGATCGGATTGAGATGGCTGGGCTGAGAACTGTCCCCTGAGGACTCTGGGGACAGTGGTTGGGGGTGTCCCGGAACAGGGTCAGGGCACCTGAGGCTCCCATTCAAGCTCTCCCTCCCCTGTGCTGTTAGATGGAGTCAGGTGCAGCCTCAGTGTCCCCATCCTACAGACCCTCCCTCGTCGCCTCTGATTCCGGGACCAGGGGAGGGCAATAAGCAGTCCCTCACAGAGGCCCCCTGGGGTGTATCCGCCCCCCCCAACCTCAACAGAATGCCAGTGATGGGCAGGGACTTAAGTCGGGGCAGAGGTTCCATTACAGGTAAATAAGCGAGGCTGGGCAAATGGGAGTGGAGAGGGAAGGCGGGTAGTCAGGCTCTCACCTCTTCTGAAAGCCAGTAGCCCCGTGGTGTTCACTCTACATTTTATTGAGTCATCGTCGCCGGAAGGAGCAGAAGCAGGAAGGTGCACCTGAGGACGTTCCTCTTGCCAGGAGCAGGAAGGACCCCCATGAAGCTGAGAGGCTCCGGGGGACACAGCGGGCTGAACCTTGCGGGTAATGGGTGTGAGGCAAGTTGCTGATGATGTGCCCTGCTTCTGTGGCCCCAGGTGTGAGTGAAGACCTCCGTCCACCTGCGTGACTGGGTGGGCGCTGACATGCCACCCACACACCTGGGGACTGGGCCTCAGCCAGCGTCTCAGGGCAGCCCTGGTGGGGTGGCCTGCCTGCTGCTGTCTGCCATCCTCCTACTAGATCAGGCAGCCGTTGCCAGGAGCCCTGGGCCCTTCATCTCCAGCTGCTGCTGCTGCTCCGGTGCATGATTAATGCACACTGCACACACACACACATATTCATGCATACTCTCACATACACACATGCACCCATGTAAGTGTATGGGCAATAAACACGTGCACAAGAATGCTTATGCACATGCACACTCACACAAGTTTGGCAGCACACGTGACACATGCATGTGCATACGTATTCATGCCCTCATGAATGCATACACAGACCTGCACATATATGCAGGAGCCCCACCCAAGCTCTGAGGTGAAATACATCTGCAGACTTAGACAAAGAAACCCCCGATGCTGAGACCCCCCCACAAACCCACTGAGAAAGAATACTCAGGAATATTTGGAAATGTCTGAAGTGGCAGAAAGGTCTTCACGTTCACCATCCAGGTGAGGACACTGAGGCTGGGGCCAGATCCTGGAGAGCCAGGGAGAGGGCTCAGGGTGGCTTTAGTTTCCATCACCCTGCAGGTCCTGGTCACCTTCCTGCCTATGGCTGCAGGACCAGCCCCCTGTCCACAGCCTCTGGGCACAGGAAGGGGCATGGGCTCCACAAGGGGGCATGGGCCTGGGTTGGGACTGCAGGCCGTCCCACCCTGGGCAAGTGAATGTGGCTCTGGGCTGCCCCTGCCTTGGGTTCTTGCTCCAGTGTGTATATGCTCTGGGTGTCTGACTCTTTGGGCGCTCCAGGGACAGTCTTATCTGGGAAAAGGATGACTTGGGGAGCTGGGGGAGGCTCTAGGGGAGGCCCCGGGTGTCTTCAGCTTGCAGCGGAGCACTGGGCTGGGAGCACTGAGGCGAGATGAGGAGGCCTGGAGCCTGGGGCAAGGGGTGAGGTGGTGAGGGGTGCAGGGGCTCCCATTAGGGCTGGGCCAGGCTTGCTGGCCGTGAGCTCAGGGCCACCAGGGGCAGGGCTGCTTAGGAATGTGCTGGCTCCCAACACTCAGTGAGGAGGAAAATGAAGGCCAGTGCTCCCACCTCCAGTGACTCTCATGGGGGAGGTGCCATGCCCGGCTGAGCGTGCCCCCTCTCTCCTCACCCAGTTGTGGGTGGAGTCAGCCGTCCCCAGGCCCAGTTGGAGCTTCTGTCCTTCAGCAGCACTTGAGGCTGCATCCTGGGCTGCGCCCCTCACGAGACACTCTCCAGGTGGGGGCTGTGACCCCGGAAGCCAAGGGGACCTGTGTGCCTGAGTGGCACAGCTCTGCTAGGTCCTCGTCCATTCTCTACATCCATGTGTCCAGCCTTGGCCTCATCTGACTCAGTGACTTTTCCAGGTTGCTGCCCCCAGGGGCTTCCTGTATGCCAGCTGCCCCTCATTCTGCTGCCAGGCGCCTTCAGGGGCTTCCACCCTGCCAAGACTGAGTCCCAGCAGAAGAGTCCTCCTCCCTCCTCCCTGCCCCCACTGCTGGCTGCATCTCTGCTCAGCTGGGCTCTCCTGCTGCCTTGAGCCTCTCCAAACACGCCTCTATTTTTTGAACCCCAGTGGGATATCTCCCACAGGCCCCTCCTTCCCCGTCATCCTCCAGGCTTGGCCCTGCTGGTCCTGGGAGGGTGGCCTGTCTCCCCAGCTGGACACTTCCTGACTTGTGCCTGCCAGTCTGGGCACCCCAGTTTCCCAGGGGTCTGAGGTCTTTTGGTGCCAGAACTGAGACAGTTGGCCAAGGAATGGGCAGGTCCAGGCTGTGCAAGCCAAGCCCTTCCCCTGTGTGGGAGCCCGAGACAGGCAGCAGGAGCCTGTCCTGGGGGTGTGGGGATTACAGGACCAGAAGAAGGAACCATCTGCAGTCACTGGACACAGCAGGGGCTGGGGGCCC
The DNA here is from genome assembly GCF_000164805.1 of Carlito syrichta. NCBI lineage: Eukaryota > Metazoa > Chordata > Mammalia > Primates > Tarsiidae > Carlito > Carlito syrichta. The sequence goes on from NW_007247131.1 coordinate 169,256, forward strand.
AGCTAGGAAGTGGCCTGCGACTGAGGGTCCAGGAACCTCCTGGGGGACTCGGACGGGGCCTGGGGTTGGCAACGCAGGGAAGGGGACAAGGACCCAGCAGAACAGCCTTGGCTGAGGAGTTGGAGTAGGGGGACTGGGGCTTCTTGGTAACTTTCCTGGTAAGGGACAGGACAGCAGAAGCCCCACCCAGGAAGACACAGCAGCCCTATGGAGAGAATAGGCAGAAGGGAGGAGCCTGTCCCACATTTCCACTTGAGAGAATTCCCAGCTTGTAGGCCGAAGAGGGAACATGCATGGAGAGAGAAGCTGCTCCCGCCCCACCCCTCACCCTCCCAGCCCCCATCACCTCCACTGCCAGTCTCAAGGGGCATCTGCCAGCTGTGTGAGCTCCCAGTGGCACCCTAGCCCACCCAGGCACCCCTCACCCAGCACTGCAGGAGCCCAGGCTGGGCCACTGCCTCCTCCGCCCCAGGTCTGCCACTGCCCCTGGAGTCCACCCCAGAGAGCAGCCACCAACCCTTCGCTGAGCCAGAACATGGGGAAGGACTTGTCTCTTGGAACCCTCAGTCTGCCCCTCCAGGCCTCAGAGAGAATGGATACAGTGACCGGCCATTTGATCTAAGCGGGCACCTCAGAGCTCCCCAGGACTTTTCTCTGCTCAGGCACTGGGTGCTCTTCTCAACAAGAGGCTCCGCATGGCCCCAGTGTCAGGGTTTGCTGCACTGACCCCCATCTGGATGCTCCAGGGAATGCCAGGGACTGTCCCCCACAGAGAGCTGCCTTCCTTCCAAAGGGCTCATAAGTGATCCAGTTACCACCATTTTAGAAAGATATGGAGACTGGGGACAGTAGCTCACACCTATAATCCCAGCATTTTGGGAGACTGAGGCTGGGGATTGCTTGAACCCAGGCATTTGAGACTAGCCTGGGCAACACGGCAAGACCCTGTCTTTACAAAAAAATCTAAAAATTAACTGGGCATGGTAGCGACTGCCTGTATTTCCAGCTACTCAGCAGGCTAAGATGGGAGGATCACCTGAGCCCAGGAGTGAGGCTGCGGTGGGCCGTGATTGTACCACTGCACTCTAGCCTAGGCGACAGAGTAAGACCCCGACTCAAAAAAAGAAAGATACTGAAGTCACTCCTGCCCTGCCCATCATGGGAGGACCAAGGGGGAGGAGAGTGATCTCAAGGGCAAGATGAAGAGGACAGGCTGTTTAGTCTTACTCCCATGCTGGGTGGTACTCATGTCCTCAGTGGGAGGGGCAGCCCCACTGCTGTCTTTGACACCCCAGCTGAGAAGGGTACTGAGTGCCCAAGGGGAGAGGAGTCCTGAGGAGCCCTGAGGTGACCGTTTAGGTCAGATGCCTGGTCAGCGTTCCCACTCTCTCAGAGGCCTGGGAGGGGCAGGCTGAAGCTTCCTGTCCTGCCCCATCCAGGGAGAGATGTCATCCCGGTGGAGAGAACCAGCAGAAGGGAGGAGCTTGTCCCCACATTTCCACTCGAGAGAAGCCCCAACTTGTGGGTGGACAAGCTGCCTCCACCCCGCTCCCCAACTCCCCATCCCTTGCCCTCCCAACTCCCCTCCCTCTCCACCGTCACTGGGGTGTGGTTTCATTTCCCAGGGGCAAGTGGATGGATCTTCCATTTCCAGGACCCTTGCTGGGGGAATAGCAGGACAGCCAGGGTCCCAGGGTGCGAGACTCCGGCCTAGTGTTCAGTGAGCTATGAACCAAAGTCAGAGCACAGCCCTGGGGACCTGGAGATGCACCAAGGAACAGATGTGGGACACATGTGGCCCCATTCAGAGCCCTTCCCCTGTGTGTCACTGTGTGGGCGGGACAACCACACCATGGAACTCTGACAAGCACTGCTGCTGTGACTTAGGGAGCCATGCAGGCCATGGACTGGGGGCTCTCTCCTCAGCTGTTTGTCCTAGGACGGGAGCCCACAGGGAGGCTGTTGGGTCAGCTCAGGGCCCCTCTTTCTGTCCGGGCAGCGGTGACACACGCCCCTTGGTGTGGAGTGCAGAGGCTGCTGAACCACGTAACACCTCAGATTCCATACGTGGCAGGGTGACTTGACCCAGCTTTGCTGACGGGATGCAGATAGCTCCGTCCCACAAAGCACCCCCTGGTCACAGCCATCCTGTCCAGGGTCCAGTTGCTGTGCACCCAGTGCTGCAGGAGAGGGTGCTGGGTATGGGGTCCAGCTTGATTCCCAGGACCGTGGCAAGCCTGCCTCGCCTGGAACAGGTTGAGTCTGTCCCAGATGCCCCATGGACCTGCCCGTCCACCTCTTCATAGACCTTGGGAGAGTGAGTGGACAGCCGCCGTCCACTGCAGCCAAGCACGACGAGCTCATCCACTCAGTAAAATTTTATGGAGTTGCCAGCATAGTCCTTGAGCAACTCTGAGGAAGTGGTTGCCAGCCCTCCACAGCTGCCCAGCGATGCCCTTCCTTTCTCCTCCTTGTTCAGCTCAGACGCAATGCCCGGCCTTTCTGCTCCATCGCCCAGAGACTCTCGGCCTGCCCTTGCCAGCCATAAGCAATTAAGTGGTCACAGTGGGTTCTGATAAGCATCTCAACAGCATGAGAACATTATTGCCGAGAAGAGCCAGGGGTTCTCAACGCTTTCCTGAGCACAGCTTTCTCCAAGAGGTCTGTTTCAATGGAAGGAGTCCCATCAAATGACAATTACGTGGCCCCCCTGCCTGTAGAACAGCAGGGTGCCCCCGGCAGCCTCTTTCCAGGCTCCCTGAGCTGATTACTCCTTTAATGTGGAGGCCATGGAGCCCAGAGACATCGAGTCAGAGTCAGGGAGTGACTTGGTCATTGCGGGTGGGGAGACAGAGAGGGAGCAGGGTGGCTGGTGGCCAGGCCGTACCAGGAGGACAGTGGGGCCCAATGTGGAGGGTGGGTGGGCCTCTAGGAGGAACATGCCAGGCCACACCGAAGACTGCATGACTGGGGGTGAGGCACACGCATGCCAGCAGCACATAAGTGAGACACGTTCATTGTACTTTAGCAATCTCTGTTGAGTGGAATAAAATCTCTCCAAACTGGGACAGCTGCGGGGGGCGGGGTGTCTGAGGCATGCAGCTGCACTATGAGCAGACACCCCCCAAATGCCTGAGTCTGGTGAGAGCATGGGGGAGATGCCTGGCTATACCTGGGATCCTAGAAGGGGCAGGAAGTGGCTAGAATCCAGCGGTCCTGGCGCCAACGGCTCCCAGGTGCCCAGGCCTGGCTGACCATGGTGACAGTGAGGGGATGTCTGGGAGAGCGGCAGCCAGCCTCCTCATCTGGAGAGACAGGACGGTCTCTGGGACCTGGTCACAGCCAGGAGCCACCCTGGCCAGGCACTTCCTCCCCAAGCCCTGGATCCTCCCTGGCATCTCTGGGTTGGGGAGGTACGGGCATCCTCCCATTTCACAGACAAGGAGAAAGAGTCACTGAGGAAGGAAGACACATCCAGGAGCTCCTCTTCCTGCTGTACACATGCAGCCTCACCTGCCCCTCCTCTCCCACCTGGCACTCCTCGGAAGCTCATTAATGTCGTCAACGTCCCTCCCTCCCCTTGGGAACCACAGATGACCGAGGTCTTATGCAGACACCACCACCACCCCTTGTCCCTGTGGGGGCCAGGTTCATCTCCAGGACCATCATTGCCTCGAAAAGCATTTGCCGTGGAGATGCCCTCTGACCAGGCAGGTGCTGAGAGTATCGGGGCTGCCAAAGGTCTGGCCTTCATCCAACACTCTCCCCGCTCAACTGTGTCTGGGTATCTGGGACTCCAGCCTCTACCATGTCTGCAGTCCTGTGGGCACTACCTTGCAGCCTATTCATGACACACACCCACCACTCCATCCATGTTAACCCCCGGGAAGCAGCTATAACCGCTGCTCATCCAACACACTCCAGCAAGATGCCTGATGGGGCCCCAAGGTGGGGTCAGTGCCCAGGTGCTCCTGAGACCCTTCAGTCTTGACTTCCCTGACCCTGCTGCTCAGAGGCTTCCTGCCAGGCCAACACTGCAGCCTGTAGGACCCAGGCTCTGATTTGCCCTGCCAGGATCTTCTCCCCCGCCCCTTTTAGTTTTTATTTTAAAATTGTGAGGTACAATTCAGGGCTAGGTATGGAAATATTCATTGTGCAGTTACCCTTGTTGATAAGATGTGCCCCCACCCCAACCCAGGCAGATATCAACTACTGTCAATCCCACCTCCCCTCTGCCCCACCCACCAGGGTCTTCTACAGGGGTCTCACCAGTTTCATCCAGAGTGAATTGTCTGTGATTTGGCCAGTGGGAACCCCTTGACCTGTCATTCTTGGAGCATGTTCTTACTTTCCGACAGTAGACACTGCAGGCTGCTCCTTGTTCTCCCTGACTAGAGCTAGCCAGCCCAGGAGCCCTGGTTTCTTTTAGTGAAAAATGGTGTTTAGAAGCCAAGATCCGGGCACAAGTGTGCTCAGTGTGCCTGAAGGGTCACTGCTTCCAGCTCTCTGCAGATGTGGCTGACTGATGTGCATTCCTCTGTGTTTGTGTCTATATATAGGCACAACCCTGTGTCTACAGACCTTGTTGTGAGTTGAAAGCTAATAGCTATGCTCCAGTACAACATGGAAGGGGTGAACTTTGTGCTCACTTTCCATAATCGCAACTCACACTCCAAAATGAGAAATGTGACTCACGTTATTGGCAGGACAGTTATGGGTTTTTCTTAAGCTGAACTAGAGTTCACTATTTGTTTTCAGTGCAGGGGGAGAGAAAGTGGGAACAAGGAGAAGGAGAGAGGTGGGGGACAGGGAGCGGGAGAAAGAAAGAAGGAGGAGGAGGAGGGAAGAGAATAAAGAAGAAGGGTAAGAGGAGGAGGAGAGGAGAGCAGAAGAGGAGAAAGGAGGGGGTAGAGCAGAAGAGAAAAAAGGGAAGAGGGGGAGGAGAGAGGAGGGAAGAGGAGGGGGGAGAGAGGGAAAGGGA
>NW_007247131.1:174256-201549 GCF_000164805.1 Carlito syrichta
GGGAGAGGTGGAGAGAGAAGGGGAGAAGTAGAGAGGAGGGGGAAGGAGAGGTTCATAATGGAGGCATTGCACAAGTCTAAAGGGCAACATTTGATGACTTGACGAACACGCTTGCCACGTGGAACGATGCAACACATACTCTTATTTCCAACTCCTTTTGATCAAGAAAATGATTAGGAGACTCATCGTGTTGTGTGTTCGGCAGGTGATTCATTTGTGCTACTGGATGGTGTACAAATGAGGGGACAAAAAACCCTGGAATTTATTTATTTAAAAAAATATGTATTCGTTCTTACATGTGTAAACTTCAGTCACCATCAAAGTACTCTCTGTTGGATGCAATACACCCATTGAGATGCTTTTTCCACTGCTCAAAGCAGTTTTTGAGCTTGTTGCTTCTGATATCTTTTAGTGCTTCTGACGTTTTTTGTTTCACCTCTTCCACATTGGCAAAACATTTCCCTTTATGACCCAGCAATTCTCCTAGTGAGAATATACCTGGAGGAACTCAAATCATTCTACAAAAAAGATACCTGCACATGTATGTTTGTTGCAGCTCTACTCACAGTAGCAAAAACATGGAACCAACCATGTTGCCCATCGAAGCTGGACTGGATAAAGAAAACATGGTACATATACACAATGGAATATTATGCAGTCATAAAGAAGGACAAACATATGGATTTTGCAGCAACCTGGATGGATTTGGAGTCAATCATACTCAGTGATTTATCACAGAAACAAAGAACAGAGTTCCATATGTGCTCACTCATAAACAATTGAAAAATTATAATGCTATAAAAAAGCATTTGGCAGTAATGGGAAACTGTCGGGGGGAGAGCAGGATTGGCAGTTGAGGGAAACCGCTAGGGGAGGGAGGGGCATACCTCATCAACAAGGGTACCTGCATGATCAATGTTTATATACCCAACCCTGAAATGTACCCCACATCTTTATAATAAAATTTTTTTAATCCAGGGAAACAAACGAACAAAAAGTCATGGGGCAAGATTGGGTAACTAGGGAAGGTGAGGCAAGGGAATCATGCTGCTTTTGGTCAAAAACTGCTGAACACTCAGTGTGGTATGGGCAAGTATGTTCATAAATCACCCATCATGAAATGGGCAAATGCTTTGAAAGAATCTCCCCCCCCCAAAAGAATTGCAGAAGCCAAACACAGCCTCTCACAGCAACACTAGCTGGTACACTGATGCCAATGAGATCCTAGAACACTTACCTAGTGAGAGGGCCCATCTTCCAAAAAATAATTTCTTTTTGTTTGTTTTTTTTTGATACTCCCTTATATACCTTGTATATCACCATGTGTTTACCCAGTCTTCTGTGGATGGACACCTGGACTGTGTCCAGGGTTTGACTATTATGCATAAAATAGCTATAAAAAAATTCTTTTTTTTTTTTTTTTTTAGCAGAGTCTCTCTCTGTTGCCCAGACCGGAATGCAGTGGCACTCTCACAGTCACCCCAGCATCGACCTGCTGGGTTCCAATGATCCTTCTGCCTCAGCCTTCCAAGTAGCTGGAACTACGGGCATGTACCACCACACCCGGGTAATTTTTGGTTTATTGTAGAGATGAGGTCTTGCCGAGTTGCCCAGTTTGATCTTGAACCCGCGGGCTCAGGCAATCCACTCACCTCAGCTTCCCAAAGTGCTGGGATTACAGGCTGAGCCAAGTCTTTGGATAGACAAATGTTTTCACTTCTCTCAGGGACGAAGAATACTTAGGAATAGATTTGCTGAGTCCTAGGTCAGGTCTATGTATAACTTTATAAAAAACTGCCACAGCCTGGGGCAACTTGGTGAGACCAACTCTCTACAATAAATCAAAAAATTAGCCAGGCGTGGTGACGTGTGCCCGTTGTTCTAGCTACTTAGAAGGCTGAGGTGGAAGGATCGCCTGAGCCCAGCAGGTCGAGGCTCTGGCGGCCATGAGCACGCCACTGCACTCAAGCCTGGGCAACAGAGTAAGACTCCAACTCAACAAAACAAAACAAAACTGTCAAACTGTTTTCAAAAGTGATTTTCATTTTCCCTCCTGCCCACAAGATAGAGAGCTCTGGTTGTTCCACGTCCTTTACAACACTTAGAATTATCGGTCTTCTAAATTCTAATGAGTGGGAAGTGAAACTCACAGCATGGTGGTTTCCATTCAAATTTCCTGATGGCTAATGGCATTGAGCACCTTTTCGTATTCTTATTGGTCATTGTATTTTATGTTTCCTGAAGCATCTGTTAAGTATTTTGTCTTACTTTATTGTTCTCTGTCTTTTTAGTATCGATTTGCAGGTCTGCCTCATATATTCTGGATACAATTTTTTTTTGCTAGATCTATGAGTTGCAAATATTTTCTCCCAGTGCATCCCTTGTCTATTTTAGTTTCTAAATTACATCTTTTGCAGACCAGAAGTTTTTATTTCCGCAGAAGTCATATTTAACTTTATTTTTCTTCTAGGATTGTTTTTTGTTTTCTATCTAGAAATCTTTACCTCATCAAGTTCATGAAATGATTCTCCTGTGTGTTTTTCTAGATGCCCTATATCTGTAGCTCTTGGTTTTACATACATAATCCATCTTGAACGAATTTCTGTATGTGGCACCATGCAGGGATGGGAGCACATTTTTCCCATATGTTTATCCAGTTGGTTTGGCATCTTTTGTTGACATTCCTTCCCGCACTGAATTGCTGGGGTGCTTTTCTCAAAGACCAATTGATCGTGTACATGCAGGTCTATTTCTGGATTCTTTTTTTATTCCATTGAACAATTTGCCTACTCTTACACCAAAACACACTGTCTTAATTACTGTCACTTTATGGTAAGTTTTCAAATCAGATAACGCAATTCCTCCAACTCTGTTCTTCTCTCCCAGGATTGCTTTTTCTATTCTTGGTCCTTTGCATTTCAAATACATTTTAAAATCAACTTGGCAATTTCTACAAAAATGCCTTCTGGGATTTTGACTGGGATAGTGTTGAATCTGTAGTTCAACTTGGGATGGATTGACTTCTGTGCGATATTGACTCATTAACAATGTTGACCCCTTTTCCTCTATGATCATGTTATATCTTTTCATTTATTTAAATTTTAAGTCCTCTTTTACATTTTTTTAATTAAAAAATGATAGTTTGCAGTATAGAGGCCCTGTATAACTTTTAGGAAATTCCTAACCTGTTTAGTTTTTTAATGTTATTATAAACAGAAATGCTATTTTAATATAATTTTCCTATTATTGGCTAAGCATATTGGTAATAAGCTGATGTTTATACACTGACATAAAATTTCGTATCTTATGAAATTCACAGATTAGCTCTATCTAATTGTTACTTAGATTTTTTAGGATTTTCTATGTAAAAAAATCATGCTGTGAATTAATACCATTTTACTTCTTTCTCTCCAAGATGTCTGCCTTTTATTTCTTTTCCTTGCTTCATTTCATTGCTAAGACCTCCAGTACAATGTTAAATTGGTTCTTAAAGGCAAATTTCCCAGTATTTCACAATATTTCAACATTTCACTATGAAGAACGATATTTGTTATCTCTAGGCTTTTAGTAGATGTTCTTTGTCAGATGGAAGAAATTTCTCCCTATTTTTAGTCTGTCAAGAGTTTTTAATTTTAGTTTCAGTAGGTGTTGAATTTTGTCAAATTCTTTCTCCATTCCTATTGAGATGATCATAAAGTTCCTTTTTTTATGTGAATAAAGTTAATGGCATAAATGAGTTTTAAAGTACAAACCAGGCAACCTCCTCAGGTCCCCTCCCACTGTGGGAGATATTCTGTCCTCTTAATAAATCCTGCTTTCTAAATAAACAAACAAACAAATAAAATACAAATAAAACCTTTTCCTTCCTGGAATAAAACTCATTTGATGACAGTGTCATCTCTTTTTAAAAATACCTTATTAGATTTTTTTTTGCTAATATAAAGGGACTTGCACATTTATGTCCACAAAGAATATTGGTCTGTATTTTTAAAATTATTTTTGTATCACAGTAATTCTTGCCTCATTAAATAAAATTGAAAGTGTTTACTTTTTCTTTGTTTACTGAAACAGCTTCTGTAAGATTGCTGTTAGTTTTATTTTTAATGTTTAGTGGAATTTATCTGATAAAACATTATGGGACTGGAGTTTTCTCTGCAGGAAGATTTTTTAAAATTATGAATTCCATTATTAAAATACATATAGAGCTATTAATATTTTTGTTTTATCTTTTGTCAATTGTTATACCTTTCCCTACATATTTGTCCTTTTATCTACATTGTTGAATCAAGTTGTTCATGATAGCCCTTTATCTGTTGTATCCTTAGTGGTGTCTCCTCCTTCATTCTGTTGATGAAAGATGCCAGGCTCTGTAAAATATTTAAGAAGGTTTATTCCGAGCCAAAAGTGAGTGACCTAGGTCTGTGGCATGATCCCGAGAGGTCCTGAGAATGTGGGCCTGAGGTGGTTGAATTGCAACTTGGTAATATACATCAAGGAGGCAAAAGTTACAAAAAAACCCCCAACAATCCATAATTCAATAGAGATGAGACTTACATTGGTTCAGTTCAGGAAGGTGGGATATCTCCAGTGGGGAGTTCACAGGTAATAGGTAGATTCAAAGATTTCCTGATTGGCAATTGGGAGCAAGAGTTAGGATCTGTCTAAGACATTTGAAATCAGTAAAGGAAATGCCATGTTGAACTAAAGGGCGGTTTGAGGAAGTTAAATTTCTTTCTTTTTTTCTTTTTTCTTTTTGACAGGGTCTTGCTTTGTCTCCCAGGCTGGAATTCAGTGGTGAAACTATGGCTCACTGTAGCCTGGACTTCTTGGCAATCCTCCTGCCTCAGCCTCCTGAATAGCTGACACTACAGGTATGCACCACTGTGTCTGGATAATTTCTTATTTTTTGTAAAGACAAGTCTCTCTATGTTGTCCAGGCTGGTCCTGGACTCCTGCCCTCAAGCTGCATTAGCCACCTTGCCCAGCCACACAGAATTGTTAAATAATTACGTTGACAGTCCTTTTATGCATTTATGAGACTTTACTATTTATTGAGTGTTTTTATCAGAGATGTACTTTTTACTTTTCTGAATAATTTTTTTTCTTTTGAGTTGGAGTCTCACTGTCACCCAGGCTGGAGTGCAGTGGCACACTCATGGCCACCCCAGCGTCGACCTGCTGAACTCAGGTGATCCTTCTGCCTTAGCCTTCCATATAGCTGGAACTGCAGATGTGTACTACCATACCTGGTTAATTTTTTGATTTATTGTAGAGATGAGGTCTCGCCAAGTTGTCCAAGCTGTTCTCCAACCTGCAGGCTCAGGCAATCCCCTCACCTTGGCCTCCCAAAGTGCTGGGACTGCAGGCTTGAGCCACCATGCCCAGGCAATTTCTTGAATAAAATTTTAACATTTATTTAGTTGACATTTTGGGGTATATTGATGTGGTATACTATAAACTAATACATTATATTATATTAACTCATTCTTCTGCCAGGTGTGGTGGCTCAAGCCTGTAACCCCAGTACTTTGGGAGGCCGAGGCGAGAGGATTGCCTGAACCCAGGGGCTCGAAACCAGCCTGGGCAACTTGGTGAGCCCTCATCTCTACAATAAATTTTTTTAAAATTGTATACCTAACCCTGAATTGTAGCCCATATCTTTCAAAATAAAAAATTTAAAAGTTAAAAAAAAATTAGCTGGGCATGGTAGTGCACACCTATTGTTCCGGCTACTTGGAAAGCTGAGGCAGAAGGATCACTGGAGCCCGCAGGTCAACACTGGGGTGGCTGTGAGCGTGCCACTGCACTCCAGCCTGGGTGACAGAGTGAGACTCCAACTAAAAAAAAAAAGAGTTTGTCTTTTAGCTACCAGACCTGCCCTTCTCATCTATGTGACTGAGCCACCCATTGACCTGCTGATCATCACCGTTATGTCAGCTCTGGTGAATGCTTGCCTGCCACCACCTCCCCCCACCCCACTCCCAAAAGAAGTTTTAAAAGACCCCTCGTCTCAAGCTCTGGCCACCATGCTTGCTTTAAGTTTTGGCCCCTTCTCCATCTTGGAGACGTGGATTCACCCTCTCTCTCTAACCTACTTTCTAAATAAACTATCTTTTCCAATTTAATTTCTGTGCAGTTCTTTGCATCTTACCCATGACACTGGCACCGACTGGCCTAACAATATGGTTTGAAAACTGTTCTATAACTTTGGAAATAATCGTGTCTTACACGTTCACAATCTCTCACTAACAAGAGCGCCTGAGTCTGGACCCTCTTTTGGAGATTATTTTTCTTTTAAAAAAATTCTCCAGGAGTAACTCTTTATTCGTGTTGTTCGGTGCTTTTCTCTCTTTCTGTTCAGCTTTATCAGCATATAACTGTGCAAGTAATTCCTTGTTCATATTTAAAACTGCATATGCATTTTCTGTCTTCCTTACAAGATTTAAATTTTTGTTTAATTGTTGTTTCTTACCCCTCCCTCTTTGTAATAACTAGCGTAGCCAGAGTTTGGTCTGTTGTGTTGGATAATTTTTTTAAAGAGTTAGCTCCTTAATTTTCTTATCTCTTAGCTCTTAATTTACTTATCAATCATCATTTTCCCCTTTTCTAATTCAATAATTTCTGCTATTATCTGGACAATTTTTTTCTTCCTTGGAACGGCTTTAAAAAAAAAACCTCATTGACTTGAAAGTTCTGATCTTTTTTCTTGTTTGATAATGAAAGCATTTAAAGATGTGACTGTCTTTGAGGATGGCTTAGTAGAAACACATTTCTCATGAGCAATTATTTTCCTGATATTCCAGAGTTTGAATAATATTTCTTTCGTCATTTTTCTTCAAATGCTTACAGGATTACCTTTTAATGATCACTTGGCAAGGATTTTTAAATTCAGACTTTTATTAATAATATATAATTTTATTGCTTTAAGGTAAAATGATTTTGTTTGTACAATTTTAACTTTTTGAACATATTGAAGTTGTAAGTATCTGGTATGCATTTATTTGCCTAGGAATTGCTCCCTTTGGAAATCTTTCACTTATCATTTGAAGTATTATTTTTAATTACCCAAGTAATCATGATTATATTGTTATTTTAATAAGAAGTAACATAAATAAACATAAAATATCTTTTGATGTCAGGTAGGGTGCAGCACAAAACCTGTGAATGCTTTGGATCATATCTTAAATGAATTTTAGAGCAGCCAGCAAAGTTTTAAAACAGTTTATTAGAGAAAGAAGGGAGAAAAGAGAGGGTGCCGTGCCAGAACTGACATGGATGAAAGAAATCCCACCTTTTGCTCTTTACAATAGCCCTGATAGACCTTCACAATGATTGATATGCTGAAGAGGGTGGAGCCTGGGTATCCATCACTCTGGAGATTGGCATCTCCAGGCTCCTGAAGGGAGGCGGGGGAGTCTTTTCTTGATCACATTGTCCTTTGCAGGAGACTGGCCAGACATTTCCAATTCACAAGTTCCTGCGCCAAAAGGTGGTCTTGTTATCATTTTTATGGCTTTGATCAGTTTAGGAGAGGTACTTGGCCTTCGATGGGGAAGCTAAAAGTTTCTTAGTGATTATTATGTTAAACCATGAATTGAAAGGTTGGGCTGTCCTATTCTTGCATCTGAGAGTTTTCTTTTGATTTGCTGAGGGGAGGGGGTAGGCTGCCACTTGGTCTGCAGTAAAATATAATTTTTAAAATGTCTGAACGCTTCCTAAAACCTGCCTATGGGAAATGTGTCTATCTATGTCTTACCTGTGCTAGCTACTCTGCCTCACCTTTGACCTCTGTCCTCAATTCTAGTCTTAGTCTGTTCCTCAGGAAAAAAATAAATCACTTTTCCAGTTTGTTTTCATCCATTTGGGCTATCATAACAAAATAACTTAATCTGAATAATTATAAATCACAGAAATTTATTGCTCACAGTTCTGGAGGCCAGGAAATTTAAGATCAAGGCTCCAGCAAATTCGGTGTTTGGTGAGGGCTGCCTCATAGATGGTGCTGTACATGGTCAAATGGGCCAGGTTACTCACTCCAGCCTCTTCTATCTGGGTGTTAATCCCATTCATGAGGATGGAGCCCTCATACCTTAATCACTTCCCAAATGTCCCACCTTTTAACACTATCACATTGGATATTAGGTTCCAGCATTTGAATTTGAGGAGGACACCAACATTCAGACCACAGCACAATTGGTGTTCTTTCTTTAGGACACTTTTCTATATGTTTGCATATAAATATATAACTTACAGAAATATGTAATTTGAGTCAGACATTTAAACAATTGTATCTATTGTTTTGTAGCCTGGTGTTTTTCAACTGGCATCATGGCTTGCACATCTGCCCCACACCAATTTATTGAAATCTGCTTCATTCTTTCTAACCTCTCCCTAGTGTCCCACAATATTAATAGGCGATTATTGATTTAATCATTTTCCTATTGATGGACACATAGGCTGTTTCTAATTTTTCCCTATTGTAAACAATGCTGCAATGGACATCCTTGGTGAATCTTCATGTGTGAACAGCATCCAGGTAAAGACTAGTCCGCCCCCACTACCCCGCTACCCACCCCCACAAGCCTTCCCTGTGCTCCTTTCTGGTCATCATGCTGGCTCCCAAGGTCAACTGCAATTTTGACTTCCAACAGCATTTGTTAGATTCATTTGCCTGTAAACTTTAAATAGTGAAATCATTCAACACATATTTTTTCATCTCTGGTCCTTTTTTTAAAATCTTTTCTTTCCTTTCTTTTTTTTTTAAATTGAGTCAGGGTCTCACTCTGTTACCCAGTGGCACAATCACAGCTGACAGCAGCCTTGAACCCCTAGGCTCAGGTAACCCTTCTGACTCAGCTTTCCAAGTAGCTGGGGCTGCAGGTGAGTGCCTCCATACCCTGCTAACATTTTTCACTTTTTTTTGTAGAGATGAGGTCTCACTCTGTTGTACAGGCTAGTCCTGAAACCCTGGCCTCATGCGATCCTCCTGCTTCAGCCTCCCAAAGTGCTGGAATTACAGACACGAGCCACCATGCCTGGCCCATTTCTTGTCCTTTCATTCAATATTTTGTTCAGAGGGCTCATCCATGTTGGGGTAGTGGCAGCTCATCAAACTCACAGATATGCAGCAGCCATCATGTGACCATCCCACAGATTGCTTGGTCATTCTTCTCTTAGGGGGCATTTTCATTTCCAGTTTGGGATTATAAATCTTGTCTCTATGGTCATCCTTGTTCATGCCTTCTGGTAAAAATATTCATCCACTCCTGTTGGGTCTATACAAGGGCAAATGCTACATCCAGCTTGGCAGATTTTTGTCAAACATTTCTCCACAGTTATGTACCAATTTACATGCCAACTGGCAATGTACGATAGTCCTGATTTCTTGTCAAAACTTGGTATTTTTCACCTCTCCATCTTAGTCCTTCTGGTGGACATGATGCTCTCTAACTCTGGTTTTTAATTTGTGCTTCCCTACCAACTAATGGCATTGAGCCTTTTTCCATATGTTTATTGGCCATTTGGCCATCTTCCTTTCTGAGATGTCTATTTGAATCTTTTTGCCAATTGTCCTATTAGGTTATCTGTTCTTCTCTTAATGATTTGTAGGCATTTTCAATGCATCCTGGATATAAGTCCCTGGTGAAATATATGTTGTAAATAGCATCTTCCATTCTGTGGTTTGCTTCTTCACTCTCTTATTGATATATTGCGCTGAGCAGAAGTTTTTAAATTTAAAATAGTCCAATATATAATTCTTTCTGGTGATTAGTGTTTTTTGTCCTTTTATTTTTAGTTGGCACATAATAATTGTACATATTAATGGGATGCAGAGTGATATTTCAATGTATAATGATCAAATCAGGGTAATCAGCATAGCTAGAAACTCAACATTTATCCTTTCGTTTTTGTATTTATTATTCAAGAAATAATTGCCTGCTCTAAAGTCATGATAATGTATGTATTCCTATGCTTTTTTTCTAAAATTTTTTGTTTGACCATTTACATTTAGGTCTACCATCCATCTGGAATTGATTTTTTTATGTGGTGAAGTAAGGATCAAAATGCATTTTTATAATATGAATATTCAATGGACCTAGCACCATTTGTTGAAAAGACCACAATTTTTTTACTCAGTGAACTTTTACCTTTGTCACCATTCAGTTGATTATACAGGTGTGTAGGTAGGTCTCTTTCTGGACTTTCTGATTTATTACAATGATAAACTGATGCACCCATGTGCTGAACCCATGTCATTTTATCTCCTGTGGTTACAAGTCATGACATCTGGGAGAGCAAATGCTCCAGCTTTGTTTCTTTATGATAGTTGTAACCTTACCAATTTATGAAAAAAATACTTTGGATTTTTATCATAATTTATACTGATTGTAGATTGTTTTCAGAATTGACATAAAATGTCAGTACTTACTCTTCCAATCTATACACTTAGTATTATTTCACATTTATTTAAGTCTTTGTTAATTTCTTGTTAAACTGTTTTGTAATTTTCTATGTATGGTCTTATATATCTCTTGTTACATTTATTCCTAGATGTTAGATATCTTTTATGTATTGTAAACAATGGGCTTAAATTTAAATTTTTCAACTTTGTCATCATACATAAAAATTCAATTAAATTTACTTCTAGATTTGAAGAGTCTGTGATTAGATTAATTTTCTTTCTACCCACTAGTCATGGCATCTGCAAATAATATCCATTTGATTTTTTTCTTTCCTATAACTTATTTTTCTTGCCTGAATGCATTTGCTACAAACTACACTATTATGTTGAATAGAAATCACTAGCGGGTACCCTTGTACTAGTCCTGCTTTCATGATGTTTACTGGGTTGTTTTACTTTCTTATCAGTTTAGGGAAGATCAATGGCATCTATTCCACTCTATTCTAAGAGTTTTTTCACGGATGTGTATATTGGATTTTATTAAATCCTGCATTTATTGATATGCCATTATGATGCGTCTCTTTTACATATCAGAATTTGAATTATGTGGATTGATTTTGCATTCTTACAGTAAACCTTCCTCTGTGGTTCTAGCAGATTATTATTTTTTAAGTATTATTATTTTTAAGTATCACTGGGTTCAATCTGCCAATATTTCCCCATGTAAGTCATGAAGGAAGTTGGCCTGTGACTCTCCTCTCTTCCAGTGTCCGTTTGAAGTCTTTGTCAAGGTTATGCTGGCCTCACAGAGTGAGTCAGGCAGCTCATGGTCTTTCCCTTTCTGCTCCCCAGAATCATTTGTATAAGATCAATGTTATTTCTTCTCTAAATGTTTGAGAAAATACACTGAAGTTATCTGAGGTTGGAGTTTTCTTGATGAAAAACATTTTAATAGTGAGTATAATTTATTTAGCAAATATCAAACATATCACATTAAATACTATCATAAATTTTGATACATTATGTTTTTAGGGGAAAGAGAATTCACCCATTTAATCTAAATTATCAAATGTATTTACATAAATTATGTATAATATCCTGTCATTATTTATTTATTTTTTTAAAGCAGGATTTATTGAGAGAACAGAAAATCTCCCATAGTTGGAGGGGCCCCAAAGGGGTGGCCCCCGTCATTATTTCTTAATGCATGTTTCTTCCTGAAAATTTGTCTTCCTTTATTTATTTGCTTTTTCTTTTTTCCCCTTGGTCACTTTTGCTAGGGATACATTCATTTTATTTATATTTTTAAAGAGTCAGTTTTGGCTTTGTGGATTTTCATTTGCAGTCTACTTCATTGATTTCTTGTCATAGTCTTATTTCCTTCATTCTTTCTGCCTTTACTAGGCTTTGGCTTTTTTTAGCTTCTAGAGATAAAAGCTTGGCTCATTGATTTTTAGTCTTTCTTCTTTTTAAGTATGCGCATATTAGGCCAAGGATCCCCAACCCTCGGGCCATGGACTGGTACTGGTCTGGGGCCTGTCAGGAACCAGGCCACACAGCAGGAGATGAGTGGCAGGTGAGCAGAGCTCCTGTCTTCTGTCAGATCAGTGGGGGCATTAGATTATCATAGGAGCCTGAACCTGGGGAACTGCACATGCAAGGGATGTAGGTTGCACCCTCCTTATGAGAATCTAATGCCTGAACATCCTCCCTTCACAGCCATCTGTGGAAAAATTATCTTCCACAAAATCGGTCCCTATTGCCAAAAATGTTGGGGACTGCTGTGTTAGGCTATAAATTTCCCTCCAAGAACTGCTTTAACTGTATTCCTCAATGTTGACATGTTGTATCTCCCATTATCAATCCATGCATGGTGTTTTCGAACTTCCTTCATGATTTCTTCTGTGCTCTACAATTTAGAGACAAATGGCTTAATTTCCAGGCAGTTGAGAATTTTCTAGTTGTGTTTATGTTTTTATATCCAGTCTAATTCCATGGCAGCCAGAGAACAAACTCGGAATGGTTTCAGTCATTTGAAGTATGTTGAGACTTGCTCCAGGAACCAGCACATGGCCATGCTGGCAAACGTCCTGCATACTAATGAAGGGAATACGTACTCTGCTGTGGCCGTGCAATGGTCTGTGTCACTTGTCAATTAGGTCAGGTTTGTCAATTGCGTTGTTCAGAACGTCCAGGTCCTTACTGACATTTTTGTCTGCTTATTAATTCAGCCATTTTGAGGGGCAGGTTAAAGTCTCTCTGTATGAACATGGACTTCTCCCTTCATTCAGTTTGGTCCATTTCTGTTTCATGTATTTTGTGTGTTGATGCTAATTTGAGACTATAATGTTTTCCTGATGCGTGGATTTCAGGACATGCCTGTGTCCATCTGAGCAAAGCATCTGCTTTGACATTCATATCTCTCTACCTGCTTTCTTCTGGTTCGTGTTTACGTATTCTCTCTTTTCCATATTTTTTTTTTCAATCTGTTTTGTGTCCTTAGATTTAAGGAGTGTCTCTTTTAAGTGGCTTACGATCAGGTTTTATTTCTTGTATCTGGTCTGAAACAATGAGTTTTTGACTTGAGATATTTAGCCCACGCTATTTCATGTCGTTTCTACACATTGTGTTTGCCACCTGTCATCTTTCTACTAGTTTTCGATTCGACTCCATCCAATTTCTGTTCCCTTTCCTCTTATTTCTTGCCTTCTTTTTAGGTTAATGAAATCTTTTTTTTACTCCATGTTCCCTCTCTTAAATGGATAGTTATACATCCTTTTACTATTTTTTCTTGTGGCTATTCTAGAGATTTTCATGTTCATCCTTGACTAATATATAGCAGTTCAATGTAGATTGAAACTCTGCCAATTTCCTGCTCTGCCAGGACTCTGGAACCCAGCTCGTGAATCCCCCTGCCTTGGCGTCATTGTTGTATCGCATTGAATTTACAATGGTTATACATGGTCACATGTCTTCTGTTCCATGAGGATTTACCTTCTCTTGCTCCTCTTCTGTCTCCATGTTCCTGTCTGGGGCTATTTTCCCTCCATCTGCAGAACTCGACTTAGAATTTCTTCAGCTCAAGCCTTGTGCTGACGAATTCTCAGCATTTCCTTGCCTGAAATGTCTTCACTCCTGCAGCGTGTGTTTCCTGATATAGACTCCCGGGTTGGCGTGTCTTTTTTTACCTCGGCCCGTGAACGCTGTCACCTGCTGTCCCTGGCTCTCTTCGTTTGGTGAGAACTCAGCCTTCAGTCTGATTTTTGCTTCAGTGAGGACAGTGTATCATCCTCCCCTGGTCGCTCTTAAAGTTTCTTTTTTTCTGTTTTCATCAGTTTTTCCAGGATGTGTCAAGGTGTGGTTTCTTTCATATCGGTCCTTCGTGAGGCTTACAGAACTTTCTAGATCTGCAAGCTGATGCTTTCCATGAGTTTTAGGAAGTTCTGAATCCTGACTTCTTCAAATGTGTCTTCTCTCCTTCCTCCCTCTCTCTCCTTCAGGGATTACAGTCGCACATATAAAAGATACTCTGACGGAATGTTTCGTGTCTTATCTTTTTTTCCTTTTCTCACCTCTTTGTGCTTTAGTTACGATTTTTTAAAAATTCACTGTTTATTTTGTTTTTTAACCCAGAGTTCTGCTATATTTAAAGCACAGGCTGGGTGCAGCGACTCATGCCTGTGATCCCAGCACTTTGGGAGGATGACTTGACGCCAGGAGTCTGAGACCAGCCTGGGCAACATAGCGAGACCTCGTCTCCACACCGGTATGGTGGCATGTGCCTGTAGCCCCAGTTACTCGGGAAGCTGTGGTGGAAGGATCACCTGAGTCCAGGAGGTCGAGGCTGCGCTGAGCCGTGGTTGTGCCACTGCACTCCAGACTGGGCAACAGAGTGAGACCTCGAAAATAAATAAAAATAAAATAAAGTGCAGCTAGATTCATTCATGAGTTTCTTAATTTCAAATATTATGTCTTTAAGTTTTGGACTTTACATTTAGTTCTTTTTATAGATTCCATTTCTTGGGTAAAACTCTTTTTCTTTTTACTTATTTTCCCTTTCATTTTCTTGCACGTTTTTCTCCTGGTTGTTTTCAAGTCTTCATTTGTTTCTCTAGTCTATGTCACCACTGATTCTGGTTGTTGTTGCTATGTCTTTTTGTTTGTTTTGTTTTGTTTCTTTTTTGAGACGGGATCTTGCTCTGTCATCCAGGCTGGAGTGCAGTGGTATGATAGTGGCTTACCGCAACCTCAGCCTCCTGGGCTCAAATGATCCTCCTGCTTCAGCCTCTCAAGTACCTGGACCACAAGTGTGTGCCACCATGCTCACCTAACTTTTTATTTTGTTTTTTGGAGTGATAGGGTCTAGCAATATTGCTCAGGCTGGTCTTGAACTCCTGGCCTCAAGCAATCCTCCCGCCTCCACCTCCCAAAGTGCTGGGATTACAGACGTGAGCCATTGCGCCCAGCCTGATTCCGTTCTCGGTGCATATTTTTCCCTCTTGGTTTTCAGGCATATGCCTAGCAAGTTTTTTCATTTGTTGCTGGACAGGATGTATAAACAAAAACTGCAGAAAGTACACAAGATGTATTCTGCTAGAAAATATTCACCCCTTCCTCTGACAGGCACAGGGAATGGGAGGCTGACCCCCGCTACCATGAGGGGCTGAGCTGAGTCAAGGCCACCAACAGCTCTGACAGTCAGCTCCCCTCTGTCTCTAGAATGGAGTCGCCCAACAAGTTCACGTGCAAGTCTGGTGGGCTCACTGGACGCCGCTGCCCGAGGGGCTTGGTCTTTTAGGCATGCCAAGTCAAGTGTACAGAAATAAATAAAAACAACATTCGGGACATTCTGCTTGCTGTTCGGGAGCTTCCGGCATCCATATGTGTGGCTTTGGAACCTGGCAAATGTCAATCAGGAAACCGGCTATCTGAGCTCCCGAATCTCCGTGTCTGCCATCCAGCCCGCATGATTGTTAAACACCCTTTGAGGTTCCCGTTCCCAGCTCTGCTCCCCCAGTCCCACCACACCCAGCTTCTCAGCCT
Source organism: Carlito syrichta (assembly GCF_000164805.1). Lineage (NCBI taxonomy): Eukaryota > Metazoa > Chordata > Mammalia > Primates > Tarsiidae > Carlito > Carlito syrichta. The sequence continues at coordinate 189,702 of NW_007247131.1, forward strand.
TCTGCTAGGCCCAGGTCAGCGGAGGCCCTGAGAAATCACAGCCACAGCCATTACTTTATCTTCTGTGGGTCTCCCCTGTCTGGAGTGTTAGTCCCTGTACCTGCTGCAGACTTCCGATGCCTTCCAACGGGTTGCTATTGTGTGTTGACTGACTCTTCCGGGTGCTCTCAGTTGGGAGTGTGAGTCAATTGCTCAGAAGGAGAATTGCATTTGCTGGGCTGGATGCAGAGGTTCATGCCTGTAGTCCCAGCATTTCGGGAGGCTGAAGTGGGAGGATTGCTTGAGCCCAGGAGTTTGAGACCAGCCTGGGCAATGTAGCGAGACCCCGTCTCTACAAAAATAAAAAATAAAACAGCCAGGCATGGTGACACATGTCTGTAGTCCCAGCTATGTGGGAGGCTGAGGCAGGAGGATTGACTGGGCCCAGGAGGTGAAGGCTGTGCTGAACTGAGATCATGATGCCACTGCACTCCAGCCGGAGTGACAGAGTGAGACTCCAATTAAACAGACAAAAAACTCTATAATACTCAGTGACCTATCACAGAAACAAGGAACAGAGTACCACATGTTCTCACTCATAAGCGGACCCTGGACATTTACCAAAATACTATAAGAAAGGGATTGGCAGTAGCAGGATACTGCTGGGGTGGGAGTGGGAGGGACACAACATCAATAAGGGTAACTGATCTCAAACCAGGCAAAGTGGGGACCAAAGGGAGGCCTGAACGCTACCTGTATGGTGACCACTTATATACCTAATCCTGAATTGTACCCCACATCTTTAAAACAAAAAAAGGGCATTTGCTGAGAAGTAGATTTGCAATCACACTTTATGAGCATTTAAATTTTTAATGGGACCTACAATGTTGTCCTCTGCATCAGTCAGGAAGGGCTGGGCAACACCTGGTAACAGACGAGCCCAAATCTCCATGGTCACGGGAGCTAAGGGGTGTGTCTCAGTCCCGCTTCCTGTCTACATGGCAGGCTGTACCTCTGCATGACGCCATCCTCCCTGTAGCATCCAGGAAGGTGCAGTGCGGTCCCACTGGGCCACTGTTGGTCACTGCAGCAGAGGTCACACAAGCTTGGTAGACCACATGCTGGCTCCTCTGGGAGGAGGAGACAATTGTGATGCCTACTCAGCCAGGACTGATTAGAGCAGGTCATGAGGTCACGGAGGACGGAGGGGTTGAGGTCTATGATCAGCACCACAGCCTGCACCTCCTCTAGAACACGCTTAATGTTGCCAGTCTGGTAGGTGAGCATGGCTTACTTCCTGAAAGGCTGCCTTTCCCTAATGGATGAGATCAAGTGATTTTTCATAGCTTCCTTGTGTTCCACGGATTTATGGGGGAAAAGCAGTATTTCATGACGTGGAGGGGTAAAGGGTGACAGATAAAATATTTATAAATCCTCCATGACCAATTGTACGATTCCTACCCCCAATTCTTACGTGTTTTTGACCTCGGGATTTAATGTGCATCAACAAGGCTGCGTTGGATTTCTCATCTCGGCTGGGTCTTGCTGTTTTTCCTCCTCTATCCCCATTTTTCTGTCTACATTTTACTATGAGATGCTGAGCACACAAAGGTTTGAGCGCATCAGCTCTACTGAGTATAACACCTCTTATTAACATATGCGTGTCTCTGTCCCTTTTATTGATTTGTGCTCTGAGTTATTTTTGACGGATATTCATATTGTCACTTGTCTGTTCTTTCTGTTGTCATTTGCCCATGCAAATGCCTACATCAATCCTTTGTTTTTAAACTGAATATTTATTTAAGTGTTCCTTGTAGATAACATACTTGATTTGTGTGTGTGTGTGTGTGTGTGTGTGTGTGTGTGTATGTGTCTCACTCTGTTGCCCACACTGGAGTGCAGTGGCATGAACACAGCCTACTGCAGCCTCCGTCCTCCTAGGCTCAGGCCATCCTTCTGCCTCAGCCTCTCAAGGAGTTGGGACTTCAGGTGTACGCCACCACACCAGGCTAATTTTTTTTTTTTTTTGTAGAGATGAAGCCTTGCTATTTGTCCAGGCTGCTGGTCTCAAGCTCTTGGGTTCAAGAGATCCTCCTGCCTTGGCCTCCCAAATGTTGGGATTGCAGGCACGGGCCACCACATCTTGCCTGTACTGAATTTTAAGTGTGATCAGAGCCTCTGTTCTCCTGCGGCCATTGAGACCCAGCTCTGCCCGAATCCTCTGGCTGGCTGTGTCTGCAATTCCGCTGTCTCTTCTGGTTTTCCCTTCAGTTCATAAACATGCTGGAATCTTTTGCATCTGAAAGGGGAGACAAAGCCAAGCACCGCTCTGACTCCACAGTCTCCTGCCACTGGCTGATCCTGCCATCTCTGGGATTGTCTGGGTGAGTCCTGGGTCTTTCCTCTCCCTTTCCTGTCCACAGTGGCTCAGAGCTGCCCTGCCCTCCCTCCCACCCGTGCGGCGGTCCTCTGTGCCCGGGCATCCTCACCCACCCCACCCTCCATCATTGCCCAGCACCATGGACACAGCTGGGTGTGACCCTCCCCAGAAGCCACCCAGCTCTGCTGGAGCACTGAGCCACCACCCTCCCAGGGTACCCACAAGCTGCTCACAGCTCGGCCCTGGACTGGCCCCCCTGGACCTGACACTTTCCAATGCAGGGCTGTGGCTTTTTCCTCTGTGTCTGCAGCACTGAGGGTTAGGCAGCAAGGTGGTCATGTGTGTGGGCAGGTGGCAAGTTGTTCATGTGTGTGGGCAGCACTCGGTGGGCAGGCAGCAAGGCAGTCATGCGTGTGGGCAGGCGGCAAGGCGGTCACATGTGTGGGCAGGCGGCAGGGTTGTTACTTGTGTGGGCAGCTGTGGGCGGGCAGAATCTTGGCTTTGCCCTTTTGAAATTCCAGGACCATGAGTAAGTGACTGATGTGCCCACCTCCTTTCACCTATAAACAGGTGTCTATGAGACCTGCCTGCTCCTCCTGGAGTTATAGTGAGTGCCTCCTGGACACAGCGCCCAACAGGGATCCCCCAGCCCCCCTGACGGTGTCACTGTTATTACTGGCACATGGCGACTAAAAGATACCAGGCTCTCCCGGCAGCTGAACAGGCCAAATGAGTTCATGCTTTGCCTCTTCCTCGGGTCTGAGCAGCTCTCCAGGGAGCCACTTGCAGGGTGCTTCCTGAGTCCCTGGCATCTGCAGCGACCTGCCTTTCGTCTGTGAGTGACATCCAGGCTGATTGTGACATGACTGGACAGCAACTCTTCTGTCAAAGCCCCGTCCACAGGATGGTGTCTTTAAGGCTGTTAGAGCTAATTATCCCCAGACCACATTCTTCAGCTAAGGAACTGTGTCCTTTGATGGCTGGGGAGGAGACTGTGGCTGACATGTGAGTATACCAGCCCTCAAGGCCGGAAGCCCCAGATGGCTCCCCTGTTGCCTGGGAGATGGACAGCAGACAGGACGGTCACCGCAGAGCAGGGACCCTGAGAGTTGGCTTGGACAATGACGCTGAGGGCAGGAGCAGGAGGGCAGAGTTCACGCAAGTGGTGAGCTGTGCCTCTGTGCTATCTGTGTTCCCCATGTCACTGCCATCATCTTCTCCCTGCCACCCAGGGGTTCCAGCCTGCCTGCTGAAAGTGAGAGGATTTCGCCAGCAATGCTGTCATCTGAGACTTAGTGAAAGCTGTTTCAGGTCTGCTACCAGGGTTGGGACCCAGCAACAAGGTTGATCTGGCAACCACCACGGGCCACGTGCTTGTATGGGCACTTTAGAGAGAATCGCAGGGTCAGGCCAAATCTAGTTGTATTGGATGTTGATGTCATGTTGCAAATGCACGGGATTTCCCAAGAAGCAGCTCTCAGGCGAGAGCGAGAGGGGTGGGTGGCTGGGAAGAGGAGTCCTTCTCGGCTCAGCCTGACCTCAGGGGAGCTCCAGAGGCAAACATGACCTTGGGACTCCCACTTGCCAACTTTGGATCCCTGCACCCATCCATGAACGCCTTGATTCACTTCTGGCCTTTGGCCATAGACACAGTTACACAAGTCCTTTCGTATGTCTTTGGGTCCAAATATACACGAACTCCGTTGGGTCTGTACCAAACTATCTGCAGATCTCCTCCCTGTGCTGTCAGGTCTACATGGCCACTCTATCTGCAGATCACCTACCTGAGCCATGTCATCTACATGGCCACACTACCTGCAGATCACTTCCCAGTGCCCCCCTGTCTACACTGTCATTATCTGAGTCACTTTTTCTCAGTAGCTGTAAGTCTCTCTGTTTCTTTGACTCCAGTCCTTCTTCTTCTTCTTCTTCTTTTTTTTTTTTTGAGTTGGAGTCTCACTCAGTCACCCAGACTGGAGTGCAGTGGCCGCTCCCAGCCACCGCAGCCTCGACCTACTTGGGCTCCGGCGATCCTTCCACCTCAGCCTTCCAAGTAGCTGGAACCACAGGCACGCACTACCACTCTTGGTTAATTTTTGATTTATTGTAGAGATGAGGTCTCGCCAAGTTGCCCAAGCGGGTCTCGAACCCGCGGGCTCAGGCAATCCACTCACCTCAGCTTCCCAAAGGGGCGGGATTATAGGCTGAGCCACCAAGCCCGGCTTAGTCCTTATTCTTACTGGCCTTTTCTTCATGGTGTCTTCAATCACCTTCTGGTTGACCAAAATGCATTCTCTTTTAATTTCTTTAAAAAGAACTTGGGTAAATGACAGCTCCTCCAACTGGGAATAGTTTTAGAAATCTATCTTATGGCTAAATTTGAATAATAGTTCTATTCTTTTCTAGTCTTTTATTCTGATATGAATGTCTGGGTTAATGATTCTTTCCCTGGGGACTTATTTTGCTCTTTCTTAATGTGAGTTTCTGCTTTAGAAAATCTGAACTTTAGTTTTAGAGTTAATTTTTTCTACTTTATATTTTCTTAGTTTGAATTATTTTCTTTTTTATGTTTGGTTTTCTTCTGTGAGACCACCAATTATGCGTGTGTTGGGTCTTCTTTTCATTTTCCTTTTCTATCTGCTTTCTTTAATCTAATCAATTCTTTGCTCTTTTCCATTTTATTTTTCTCATTCTTTTCCAGCCTGTCTCCATGTCTGGGCGTGTCTTTTTTAGCAGCACCTGGTCTTTCTTTATCTGATTCTAGTGTGGACTTCATTGTGTGAATTTTTTCTTTCTGACTATTTCCTTGAGCCCTGTCTGCCTGTTTTTCATCTTTTATTGTCTTACTGTATCTTATTTAAGCCTGTTTCAGCTTTAGTTTTATAGAAAATAAGTTTTAATTTAGATTGTTAAGTTCCTAACTTTTAAAACAAGTTTTCACCATCTTCTGGGGAAGATAATGAAAATGGTCTTTCCCAAAGACTCTTCCCAGTGCCTTTGCTTTTTGCCCTTTCTATTATTTTCTTCCTTTTTCTTGCTTTTTTGTTTTTTTTCTTTGAGTCAGGGTTTCACTCTCTCACCCAGCCTGGAGTGCAGTGGCCAATCACAGCTCACCATAGCCATGACCTTCTGGGCTCAGATGATCCTTCTGCTTCAGCCTCCCAAGTAGCTGGGACTACAGACATGCCACCACGTCCGACTCATCTTTAAATTCTTTTTATAAAGACCAGGTCTTGCTATGTTACCCAGGTTGGTCTCAAACTCTTGACCTCAAGCGATCTTCCCACCTCAGCCTCTCAAACTGTTTAGATTACAGGCGTGAACCACTACACCTGGCCTTTCTTGCAATATTTTAAATGAACCCCACTCTTGTTCTTTTTTTATAATTGTATGTTTGTGCATAAAGTGAGTTCTTCCTGAAGCAGCTATTTTCAGGGATGAAGACGGTCTTCCAGGCCGGGTGTCCCTGGTTCCTTCTGAAGCCCCACAGCACCTGGTTCCTCTACTTCCCCTGGCAGATTCCACTGCACAGGGCTGAGATTCTCCACACCTGCTGTGATTTAGGGGTGTGGGATCTCCTGTCTTTCATGAGGGCAGAATTCCCATCCCTGTTTCTCATCCTCAGTGACAAAAAGAGAGACAACTTTACTAGAACCCCACTTTAACGAGTAACAGACATTTTCTCCTTGGCCAGTTTTTCTTTTTGTATCAGTCTCTTTTTGTTCTTTAGGACAATAACAACAACAAAAGAAATCCACACCCTTCACTTCATAACTCTGGACGTTTTTCACATTGGCTGCTCACACACGCCTGGCCTATCACAAGGAAACCCTGTGTGCTCATGCATTACTGTGGACCAAATGTCTCGTGTGTTGAAGCCCTAACCCCAGCATGGTGATATTTGAAGGTGGGGCCCTTGGGAAGTGATCCAGTTAAAGGGTGGCCCCATGACGAAATATGTGCCTTTGTAAGAAGAGGAAGTGGCCGGGTGTGATGGCTCACACCTGTAATGTCAGCACTTTGGAAGGCCGAGGCGGGAGGGTTGCTTGAACTCAGGAGATTGAGACTAGCCTGGACAACATAGTGAGACCTGGTGAAAGAAAGAAAAAAAACAAAAGAAGGGAAGGAAGAAAGGGAAGAAGGAAAGGAGTGAGGGAGAGAACCAGGCATGGTGGCATGTGCCTGTACTCTTAGTCACTCAAGAGGCTGAAGTGAGAGTATCGCCAATGCCCAGAGGTCGAGGCTGAGATGAGCCATGATCATGCCACTGCACAGCAACCTGGGGGACAGTGAGACCCCGACTCAAAAAACAAGAAAAAGAAGAGGAAAAGGCACTAGAGCCCCCCTCCCTCGCTGCTATAATAGGAGGCAGCCAGAAGGCGGCCATCCGCGAACCAGACAGCAGTCCCCACCGGGAACCCACCCTGCGGCTGCCCTGATCTGGGACTTCAGCCTCCAACCAGAGGGAAATCAACGTCTGCTGTTGACACCCCTGGTCTGTGGTGTTGTACTGTAGTAGCCTGGACAAACTAAAACACCCAATCACTCAGAGCACTTCCCTGTGAGACATCACAGAGTCCTGTGGGCTCTGGTGGTGCAGCACAAACACCACGGCTGCGGCCTGCTCACCGGGTCTGATTCCGTCAGGGTACGGAGAGGAGGCAGGCAACGAGCAAGCCAGCAGATGAACAGACCGCTCCTTCCATGCAGATAGTGAGCACAGAAAATCTGACAGGGCAGCAGTGAGCTGAGCAGCGTGGAGCTTTGGGCGTCGCCTGCTATCCCTGCCCCCTTGGGTGATGCTGCTCAGATGAGTGCTCCTTCCTGAGTGCCGTACAGTGGAGAGTGTCTATATAGTCCCCGTAAAAATGGCTCCCAAAGGGACCAAGACGTAGCTAGGACCACAATTAGTACATTCTCTTGGCGGGAGTGGACAGCCGAGGCAGGACTGAGGACGGCAGGGGGCGTGGGGTTCTCTGAAACTCCTGGCTGGCTCAGCCCACCCCGCTGCCTCACTTCCAAAGACACACCCTTCACCCACCTGAGATGCCCACGTCTGAGTCACTGCCAAGTAGCAGCCCCGCGTGTCCCAGTACCAAGCACCCACAGTGACCACCCACCAGGGGGCAAGCTCACTCCCGCAGATGTGTCCTGTGCACCCTACTCTAAAGCATTCCCAGAAGCTGCCCGTTGCTCCCCACCTCCACCCCTTCTCCGGACCAAGCTGCCATCCTAGGGGGTTTCAGACTCCCCTCCTGCTCCATCGGCTTCCACTCGGCAGCTGAGAGATCCCACGGTAAGGTCAACGAGCCTTCTGCTCAAATGCTCCTGAGCCTCCCCACTCAGAGCTGAAAGAAAATCAAGATTCTTCAGTGCTCTCAAGACCCTGCACATTGGCCCCAAACATACTCGCAACGCCTCTGCCACATGCATCCTCTTGTTCAAGCCTGCCAACTCCGACTCCCCCAGCCATGTGCATCTTGTGATTCAACTCTGACCACCCCAGGGCCTTTGCACCTGCTCTTTCCTCCACCAAAAGGATGCTCTTCTCTCAACTTGCACACGCCACCCTCCCTCTCTTCAGTGTTTGTCCAGTATCACCTCCCAAGAGACCTTTTGGCTCGCTGGAGCCCATAGCCCCCTCCCCCCCACCACTTGACCTCCCTTTGCTCTGGTCGTTCCAGGATGTCTACTCCAGTCAGAGTCACACTATGCTGGTCTATCTTTCCTCTTTCCCTCTCCCTTCCTTTCCACACTATTCATTTCTATGAGTCTCATCACCTGACTGTCCCTACCACTGTGGCCCCACGCAGGCACAGCCTTGTTCAAATGGGCGGCCGTATTCCCAGGGCCCTGGAGTATCCTGGCATATGGCAGGTGCTCCTCTGGTATGGGCAGGATGAATAAGCATGTTCAGGAGAAGCCACAACTCACCTAGACTCTGCTAGGAAGACAGAAAACAGAGGCCACACAGCTGCCTCTGGGCTGCACAGCCAACTCGTGCAGACCCAGGAACACAGCCCTGAGAGCTGAGACAGCAAGAGGGAGGGCCATGCAGATAGCAGGAAGCTCTGGAAACTTCTGCTGCATCCTCCAGTCACCCTCCTCCTCTGCACCCTGCCCTGCCCCTGAGAGTCTGAGCTCTGCAGATCATATCTGGGACCCGGGTGCCCTAGTTTTCTATGGGGTTTTGCCAATGGAGGTGGGGGCGCGATGGCAGAGGAACACCAGGGAAGAAGAATGAGGCAGAGACAGACATTCCTTCCCATGGTCCCCCTGTAAGAGCTCACCTTGGGCTGGCTGGACCCCTCTGCCTCTCCCAAAGGGTCGCCTAGAGAAGTCACGGTGTCCATGTCTGCCACACATTCAGAATGGCGCCTGGCATCACATATCTGCTCAACAAATACTAGTTCTGCTCTGATCCTGGATGCAGTGGAGGCCACCGTCTGCCCTGGCCTCCAGGCCCTAAATATCCTACAGGGTTAACACCTACTGAAATAACAGGTTCTGGACCTTATTTTTTCCACTAGGAATAATGCTTTAAAATATGTGTGTGTGTGTGCGCGCGCGCGCGTGTGTGTGTGTGTATTCTTCTTAAAAATATATGTAAATATAAATATATTCATTTTAAAATTGATATGAGATCTCACTATGTTGCCCAAGCTGGGCTCAAGCAATCCCCCCACCTTGGCCTCCCAAAGTCCTGGGATTACAAGCATGAACCACTGCACCCACCCAGTGAATGCGTTTTTAAGTTGACTGCTCCAGTTTGTTTGTTTTAAGAGCTGTCCCACCTCTATTCTCTGTGACACCTTAGTCCTCGCACCTGAAATCTGCAATGTGGGACATTCACAAGATGTTTTTCCTTTTGGCCCCAGGTTCTGGAGAGCTGGGCAGGCCCGGGGACCCTGAGGAGGCATCCCCAGCCAGGCCAGTCTTGCCCTGTGAGCCTCCATGGAGTTTCAGCACCTCTTCAACTCCTGAACAACCACTCAAATATCTTCTCCTCTAGCCTGTGTCGGCCCCCTTCCCATCCCCACCCTGTCCCATCCTGGCCCCACGATGCCCAGACACTTCCTGCTTGATAGTCATAGACTCCAAGTTCCTAATGTAACTACCCAACCACTGATTCAAAAAAGTTACGGGCAGGCTGTTTCCAGCTGGTTTTCAAATATGAGTGATGCTGACCTTATTTTTTCCACTAGGAATAAGTGAGCTTTAAAATGAACTTTTTCTCATGGGGTGGTGAATTTTATTCACCACTTTAGCCCATGCACCACTTCCTGGAGTTGGTGGCAGGAATCTGGGATGCAAAATATGCCAGAAGATTCTAGAGCTCCAGGGACCAGGGGCACCTGCTGGGTCCCATCTCTAGGAAAGACCCTTCCCGCATAAGGCCAGGGGGACATGAGGCAGGACAGCTAGCATTGCTTAGATATAGATAGTGGGTTTCTTACAGACAGGCTTGGATAATTAGGAAGCCAGAGGGTCAGGCATCTGGGCACTGCTTTTAAACAACTACACACTAACCGAAATCCAGGCCTGGCCTTGGAATGTGGGGCGGCTGGTTACAAAGACCAAAACAGGATGGTAGGGATTTATTGGAAACACTGAGGCACGGGATCAAAGAGAAAGCTTAACTAAGCAGCCACTTTTCCTACTGTCTCAAAAAGTTTGTGACACAAGCAAACTTAGGAGTAAAATTATAAGAATTGAAACTTGGCCAGACTCGGTGGCTCAGACTGTAATCCCAGCACTTTGGGAGGCCAAGGCGAGTGAATTGTCTGAGCCCATGGGTTCAAGACCTGTCCCAGCAACTTGGAGAGACCTCATGTCTACTATAAATCAAAACATAGAGGGCAAGGTAGCACACGCCTGTAGTTTCAGCTACTTGGAAGCCTAAGGTGGAAGGATTGCTGGAGCCCAGCAGTCGATACTGGGGTGGCTGTGAGCATGCCACTGCACTCCAGCCTGGGCGACCGAGTGAGACTACAACTCAAGAAGAAAAAAAAAAGAATTGAAACTTGCCATCAAAGCTTAGCTTGGGAATAGGTTGCTTAACCATCATTTTGGACAATATGCTAACAACATATTGTGCTAGCAGTAAGCGTGTGCCCTTTTCCTTAAGGTCACTCGCATTCTCTCATACATGCCTTTTTTTCTCTCTCTCTCGTTCTAATAAATTGTACTTTAAACCTCTCTTTGCAACTTGCTCTGAAATGCTTTTCTGAGCCAAGGACCCAGGGAGCAGCACACCAGGCATCAGAAGGACGAGGACTGCGTGGAGGTGAGTTCAGGCTCAGGTCACAGGACCAGCCTAAGGTTCTGCCCTGGCCTGGCTGCAAAGCCACAGACACAAATGCCTGGGCATTCAGTCACCAGAGGTGGATCCCCCTCCTCTGCAAGGCTGAGATGGTGCATGGGGGAGATGGACCGGAAAGTGCCTGCTGCCTGGATGCACCCTTCCCTTGTGTGGTCGGGCAGGGGCAAGAGCTGAGCTCCCGGGTTCCCTCCCTGGGGGCCTGAAGGCAGACCCCATGTCTTGTCCTCCTAAGTCAAGAGAGTAGGCTTGGAGGCCAGGTAGTGGGTGCTGGGCAGGGATGGGAGGAGCTGGGATCGGCAAGGAGTGACTGGCAAGACTGTTTAGGGGGAGGGGCAGGAGATGACCCAGGTGGCTACACTTTGAGGCTGGGATTCTGCAAAGAGAGCCCCCCATTCTCGATTTCTGGTGCTGCCTCTGAAGACCTTCCACATACAGGAAGGGTGCTTCTGGAAGGACACTTGATCCTAGACGTGCCATCTGCCCAGCAGCCCAGAGGCCAGGGTCACCACTGAGGCAAAGAGGTACAGGGCAGCCGGGAAGCCAGAACCACAGAGACCCATGTCCTGTTTTGTTTTGTTTTGCTCTTTTGAGTCAGGGTCTCACTCTGTTGCCCAGGCTAAAGTGCAATGGCACAATCACAGCTCACAGAGGTCTCAACCTCCTAGGTTCAGGCGGTCCTTCTGCCTTGGCCTCCCAGCTTGCTGTGACTGCACTCATGGGCCACCCTGGTTTTCTTTGTTTCCTTTTTGTTTTCAGAGACAACATCTCACTATGTTGCCCAGGCTGGTCTTGAATTCCTGGGCTCAAGCAATCCTCCCCCCTCAGCCTCCCAAAATGCTGGGATTATAGGCATGACCCACCATACCCAGCTATGTCCCAATTTTGATCCGCTCTTCCGAGGCTCGGCCTGTACAATGTGGCAGCCAACCCTCAGGGATGCTGGGGACTGAAATGACACGGAATCCACCAACACCGGCAGCTTGGGGAGGAGCCACGCCCCGCAGGCTTGGACCCTCTGGCCAATCAGTGAATGAGCTCGGCCAACCAGCAGGCTTCATGCCGGGACCATCAGGAGCCCACTCAGGGCTTGGGCCCCTCAATGGGCAGTTGCGGGCAGACTTCCACCCTCCTCTGGGGCCTCAGCTCACCCCTCCCTCCCCCCTCCC
>NW_007247131.1:201569-202883 GCF_000164805.1 Carlito syrichta
TTTTAGGATGCATATAGACAGAGCAAAAGTCATCTTGGGCCAGAGAACAGCCGTCGAAGTTTTAAAACAGCTGCCTTTCAATCGTGAATTCTGGCCATTGCAAGTGCAGAGAAACCAACCCGGGTCCTGAGGTGAGTCACAGAGGAAGTTCTTTGTTCCAGCAGAATGCCCACCCCTAACCCATCCCCCAACCCCCGCTGGAAGGGCTCCTGGTTCTACCGCGGAACCCAGGCGGCCCGGGTCTCTGGGGGTGCTGGGACCTGCAGGCTTGATCACCACTATATGGCAGCTCAGGACCCAACGCTGGAGAGGCGGAGGCCGTGGAGCCCCAGCCAGGGCTGTGTCTCCCTCCGCAGGGCCCACCTTCAAGGCTGGGACGCCGCAGAGGCTGGGACGCTTGGAGGAGCGAGAAGACAGAGGGGTGTGTGGCGCTAGGCCGCGGGGAGCCCCGGGGCTTTCCCGCAGACAGGACAATCAGTGTCTGGGAGAGCTGGCCTGCGCGCCTGGAGGAGCCGCCTGCGCCAAGCTGCGAGTGACGGAGGAGCATGCTGGAGACCAAGTTGGCATCGAGGTCCCGCCAGGCGCCGGGAGACAAGCAGGGTGTGGGCTCAGTCACACCAGCCTAGGACGCAACTGAGTCTGCGGCTCTCAACCGGGTCCAGGAACCAGGGCAAACCAGTCGCAAGCCTCCAGGTGGGCCAAGGTCACTGGGAGGTGGGGCGCACCAGAGACCCCTCCCTGGCAGCTCTGCCTCCGAAGCCCAGCTCCTGCCCCGCGAAGCCTCGCCCCCTTCCCCAGAGCCCCGCCCCCTGGGATCCTATCCTGGAGCCACGCCCCTGCCCCACCAAGCCCTGCCTTCGTCCCAGCGGTTCTTGGGGACCCCGCCCCTTCTCCACCGAGCCCCGCCCTCGCACTGAAGCCCTGCCCCCTGGAGTCCTGACCCGGGGGCCTACCGTTGCCGTCCAAGGCCTCGCCGTCGCCCCAGCCCTGTTCCCTGGGGGCCTGCCCTGGAGCCCCAGCCCCGGCCCCTCCCTCCACTGGGCCCCTGTCTGCTCTGCCAGACCGCCGCGCTGCAGGACCCGAAGCTTCCAGTGTCCAGGTGATAGAGGCCCGAGGGTCTGGAAAAGGCTGCCTCGGTCAGAGGATCAGGGCACGGTTGGACTCTCCTGATCCTGGCCCGGGCCCCCTGTCACGCTGCCAGTGGGTGCAGCAGGAGCAGCGCCGCTGGGCAAGTGGGTCACCCCCAGCATCCTCCAGGCCCCGGCTCCACCCCCTTCGTACCCTGGACCCCGGCTTCGCTCCTGCTGCCCCCAG
>NW_007247131.1:202903-204949 GCF_000164805.1 Carlito syrichta
CCCGGCCCCTCCCCCAGCGTTCCCCAGGCTCCTGGCTCCATTCCCTGCGCTACTCAGAAGCCAGGAGTGCTGGTGGAATTTCTCTGAAGCGCCTTTATTGAACACGTCCCAGGGCCAGCTCCTGAGCCCACAGAGAAAGACAGCGCTCGCCAGGCTTGTGGGCATCCAGACCCAGCCTCTCTCTCTGTATGCAGGCACGGCTGGACTGTGCCTCACCTGGAGTCTCATGTCTCTCATCCATGGCTGGTCGCAGCTGGGCTTGGGACCCAGCACACCCTCGGGTCCACCCCAGCTTTCTAAGCCCTCTGGGACCACACCCCGCTTTCCAAGTCCCCTTCCCTGGGGGTTTCCTGCTGTCTCTGAAGATCCCGCTGCCCGCAGCCCTCCCATGCCCAGGGAGGGCCCATCTCCCCATCCACCCAGAGCCATCCATGTGAATGAGCACCTCGAGGGCCAGGGGCTCAGGCCCCAACTCAGAGTCAGTGATCAACTACAGGGTCCCACCAGGATCAAGGGGTGGCTGTGGAGCACTGGCCTCCCCCTAAACATAGCCTGGTCCCAGATTCGGGGGTACCAGGGACAGGCCAGGCAGGGCCTGGGCACCAGCGAGCCAAGAACCCAGCCCGGGAGGCAGTGAGAGGTGGGTGTCCACCCAGACCAGCCTATCAGACCTGATATAGAAACGCCACATCCCGTTCCCATCTGGGAACGGGACCCTGTGTGTCTGCCGGGCACGTGCCCGTGACAGTGCTCCTGCTCAGGGTCCTGGGGACAGTTGGGGTTGTGTCGGACCACCCTGCAGCCCTCCACCCTGCACTGTGAGACTCTGCCATGCTGCTCTCACCCCACACTGACTAGCTTCCATGTTCAGAGTCTCCCCAAGGCTTTCTGGCTGGCGGGATGCTTCTCCAGCTGCTCTTACAACTTCCAGAGCATTCCAGGACATTGCTCTACTGGTCAGACAGATGTCAGCATGCCCACCCCCAGCACAGACAGCCTGTGGACTACATACTCCACATGCCCCCTACTACCCTCTCCCCAGTTCCCACAGCAGGAAAGGATTAGGGGGCGTCACATAATTCGCGCCTTCCAAAACGACAACACAGTGGAACAGCTTGACATTTACAAAAAGGTGCTTGTTAAGAACAGCTCTCCCAACTTAATTAACACAAAACCCTTTAGGTGTTCCTCCAAGTGCGTATAAAACAGCTGTCTTTCCCCCTGCGTGAGAAGTAAACTCTGAGAGTGTTTCCATAAAACCAATGGGCTGTGACTCCTCGCAAGCAAAACTGTCATGAAATGTTACTGCCGCAATGCACGGCGTGAAGGGGCAGCCGGGGCGGCCAGCTGCTGGAGCAGATGCAACAGCCCAGACCCCCAGCCACACCACCATGAGACACCATGCTGCCCAGGGCCCTTAAGTCTGACTTTGTTATGGCAGACTCTCTTCCAGGTGGGGTGTCCTGGACTCTGCTGGCTGGCTCCCAGGACCCAACCTCAACCACATCAAGTCTCAGTTTCCCTCTCCCTGGTCCTGGGGCTGTCCACAGTTCTGGGAGGGTTGCTGCAGGATAGCACAGAGGCAGGAGTCTCCTCCCCTCTGGCCACCCAGGTTCATCCTGCAGCATGATGGTGGGGCGGGGACCAGCTGGATGCCAGGCCAGGCAGGAGATGCAGTGAGTGTTGGCTGTCTGCCGGCAGCTCCTCTGCCCATCCAGTGCAGTGAGGGACCACTTGGACAAGGATGCTGGAAGGAGGAGCCTGGCATGGAGAGCTCAGAGGCTGCAGACCTGGGGTTTGGTGATATCAGAGCTGCACCCGGGAAACGGCATTGGCCCTTCTGGGTGTGCAGGGGACCTCCCGTGCAGGGGACCCTGGCAAAAGTCAGCACTCACCTCGATGGCCTAGCACTGTCTTGTGCCAGGACCCCGCAAGTGCTGGCCAGCACTAATTTATTGCAAATTGTTTGGGAACAGTCAGTTTAATTAAAATCCAAATGAGGTTCCCAGGAGGGCCCCTCCCCCAGCCCAAAACAACAGAAGAGAC
>NW_007247131.1:205017-223056 GCF_000164805.1 Carlito syrichta
CCCCCCCCCCCCCAGTGCATTCATGTTTTGTCATCTCAGAGTCCCGTGATCATAAAATTTATTCATGGAATTCACACTTCAGTGGTGAGAATAAACAGCAGGCAAGGACTTCACGCGGATGCGGATGCCCACACCGCAGCCGGGACAGCTCAGGCGACCGTTTCTTCCCATCTTAAATCAAAGCACGTAGAGTTGCTGAGGGCCAAAGGCTGCCACAGGCAGGGATTGGGATGTGGCTGTGCCATTGTGACTTCTCCTAGAGGGCCACTTCACATGACTATCGCCTGTTCTGGGTGGACCCCGCTAGGCCGGGGAGCATTCTCCTGGCACCCCGGCCCGCGAGCATGATGCTTCCTGAGCCTGGACCTTGCTGTGTGCCCTGGGAAAGCCCTCTCCTCTCTAGAGTCTCAGCTTCCCCACCTGAGGTAGAAGAGGCTTGGCCCAGCTGGTTCTGCCAGTTCGTCTCACTCAGAGTTTCTCTCCTCTGTAAAATGAAGCAGCATGTACCCAGCACTCTGCCAGCTGGGGAGGAATGGGCTGGCTTGTAGTCCCACTGGGCTACTATCTTTTTTTCCACCCAGAGCTGCAGGGCATGATCCAGGGAGGGGCTGTGTGTGGCTCAAAGGAAGCACTTCTCTACACTTAGACAGTAAGAGCATGGGAGAGGTGGACAGTTAGAGCCCCTGGGGTAGGAGGGCACTACAGCAGCCCCAGTGTCTGTGGGCAGATGTCAAGGAGGAGGAAGCCTCATCAGGTAGGGACCTGCTCACGTGCAGGGTGGAGGTCAGGGGGCTATTCTGGAGTTACTTGCTTGGGGGCAGGTCCCAGCTCCTCCTCAGGCCCAACTGCCCACGTGGTCTCGGGAGCCCCATCGTGTGCTTGTGTGAACAGGTCCTAGAGCAGCCCCGGACGCAGCAAGCATCTGATAGCTGAGCTGAGCCCCAGGTGGCAAGCTCCCTGGCAGGGTCAACCTCTCTTGTCAAGGCCCCTGTGAGACCTGCTGCAGGGCTGTCATGAGTGGAGTCAGACAGGTGGATGGATGGACAGGCTGGTAAGCAGATGGACAGGACGATGGGCAGACAGACAGGCAGGTGGGCAAATGGACAAGATGATGGGCAGACAGGTAGGCAAGCAGGTGGGCCAATGAACAGGTTGATGGGCAGACACAGGCAGGTGGGAATATGGGCAGGTGGGTGGGCAGATGGCTGGTGGACAAATGGACAGATAGGCTGGTGGACATGCAGTCAGGTGAGCAGACAGATGGGTAGATGCTCAGACGGACGGGTGGGTGGGCAGATAGACAAAAGAGGACTGGTGGACACGTGGACAGGCAGGCTGGTGGATAGACAGGTGGGTGGGTGGGCAGGTAGATGGATGAACAGGCTGGTGGGTGGACAGATGGACAGGTAGGTGGGCAGATGGGTAGGCGGGTGGGCAGATGGACAGGCAAGTGGGTGGTTGGACAGGCGAGTGGGTAGGTGAATGTACGGACTGGAGTGCGAACAAACAGGCAAGTGGGCGGATGGACCAGTGGGTAGGTAGACTGATGGGCGGGTGGACAGAGAGACAGGCTGGTGAACAAACAGACAGGTGGGCTGTTGGACAGACAGGTGAATGTGCAGATGGACAGGTGAATGATAAGACAATCGGACTGGTGGTCAGATAGACCGGCAGGTAGGCAGATGAACTGGCAGATGGGCAGATGGACAGGTGAGTGGACAGATGGATGGACAGACTGGTGAACAAATGGATAGGTGGACTATTGGACAGACAGACAGGTGAGTGAGCAGATGGACAGACGGGCAGGAGGGTGGATGGACAGACAGGCAGGTGGACAAATGAGCAGACGGTGCAGGTGGTACGGGCTGAGGCCGGAAAGTCTCAATGGAGCTGAGAGGCTGGGCCTCTCCCATGATCCCCCCCCAGCTCCGGCTGGTTGGAGAGATGGAAGCTCCACTCTCTCAAAATCACATCTCCAGGCTCCGGCTCTCCAGACAGTGCTGAAACAAGATGTCATT
Source organism: Carlito syrichta (assembly GCF_000164805.1). Classification (NCBI taxonomy): domain Eukaryota; kingdom Metazoa; phylum Chordata; class Mammalia; order Primates; family Tarsiidae; genus Carlito; species Carlito syrichta. Next base: position 207,036 of record NW_007247131.1, read on the forward strand.
TCTGAGCCGTCGGAGCGTGGCAACCCTGTCACCTCCCGTGCTTCCAGCAAGAAGAAATCCTGAGGGCAGCTGGACCCTGGTCACCTCCCAGGCTCTCCCTGCATCGTGAGTTCGTCCCCACCCCACCCTTCTGCCTGTCCCCAGGGACCTTTCCCGAGAGCCCCCGCCACCGTCACCCTCGCCTGGTGGCAGTTAAACACACATTGGCGCTTTTATCTGGGCTCTCCAGTGTTATGATAAATAATGGAAACTAAACCACATATGTCAAAATAAATGACCCTCTTGCAGAGGGGAATGAATCTCCACGTCCTGAGCTATCTTCCTCCCGAGACACCATAAAACGGGGCATGAAGGAAGACAAGGCCTGGGCCCCGCCCGCAGATACAACCGCAGGCAAGGTGGCTGCCGAGGCACCCCGGCCACGGAGAGGCTATTGCATCCCACATCCTCTTCTGGCAGGTGGGAAGCTGCATACTTGCGCCATCTCAAGGGCCCGGATGCACCCACCCTCACAGGGCTCTCAAATCTGCTCATCTGCTGTGCCAACTGCCCCACTCCATCTCCCTCAGGAGCCTGGGGCCCCATGCCACCACTCCCCAGCCCAGCGGGTGACTGCTGAGCACTTTGGCGTGGCCCGATTCCCTGGCAGTGTTGCCCAGGGGCACTCCCGTGTTTGTCCGGGCAGATGTCCCAGCAAGAGTTTTCTTTCAAATGTGACTCCAGCTTCCCCTCTAGACCGGGGGAAGGGAAGGCGGTCTGGGGTCCCCATCGTGGTGTGTGCCTCTCCTAGGACCCTTTTCTCCCTCTGCTGGGGCCCCTGTGCGCAGAGTGGCCCCCATGCCAGCTCCATGCGCTGAGCAAGGACAGGCCCAGACCCCTGGTGGCTGTGCAGCGGTGAGCAGCAGCGGGCGCGTGTCATTACGTGCTGATTTACATTTACAGCCCTGTCCAGGTGCTCCCTCCCACTCAAGCACACGCGCCGAATTTTTATGCAAGATTGAACAACTTAACGGCCTGAACAAGTCGGATGACAAGACTTTAATTGCTATTTTTCTCCCTCCGTCCCTCAAGAGAGCAATATGCAGACATTTAGAGGAGGATTTCATAAAACAAGGAAGACAGCAACTCGCAGAGTTCCCTGTACATTTGCTGCCCGAGCCCCTGGCCTCAGACAGCAGTGCTGCTGGGCAGGGGAGTCCCATGTCCCTGTGCAGCCCCCCTAGGGGGGCTTCCAGCACCATCACTGGTGGCGGACAGAGAGACAAGGCTTGCCTGGCCTGGACACCCAGGAGTCTGACCAGAAGCCTGGAGAGGGGCGCCTGGAGTGACTGATGTGAGATGCCAGATCTGAGAGTCCAGCAGTCTGTCTGGAACAAGTTGGGACCCGTTTCCCCCCATATCCCCTCCCCCATGGCGCCTAGCCTACGTCTCTAGTTCTGTTTCAAGTTACCTATGTACTCATTCGTTCATTCACACGCTCACTCGTTCATTCATTCACATGCTCACTCAATCATTCTTTCACACATCGAGTGTCTGCTGAGTGACCACCATGTGCCAAGCCCCGACTGTGGACATAGAGCGGTGACTGAGAAGGGAGGTGCCTGGTGGGGGCTGGTGCTTGGGAGACAGACTGGAGTCCGCAGAGCCGTGTGTGCGTTAATAGCCCCTGCTGTGGCTCATCTTTGGGTGGGGGTGGGGGTGGGGCCGCAGCCAGCAAGAGCCAGGCTGATCCCTTGTGGCCACAGGTACCCCGGCCACTGGGGCAGGGATGCACGAACTTTCCTTTGCGCCGTCAGCATGATCGATATTGTCATGCGGAAGCTTGTTTTGTCTGAAGAGCATGGATTCCATGTGGGGGGATGGGAGGGAGGATGGCAGTGTTGCTAACTGTCACCCAGGCCCACCTCCCCCAGAACAAGGCGTGCGCGGAAGCACTGGGGAGGCCATGTGGAAATCAGTCTTCTCCTCTTCAGCCGCCACCCCCAGTAATCCCGAGGGCTGACTCTGCCGCGGTCGTTGTTCATTCACAACATGTTCAAAGGACTCTTTGAGGTTAGAACGTTCCTTTTAAGAAACCACTCAGGGCACGAGTTTCTGGGCAGTGCCACCCAGCTGACACCTCTCATTAGCTGCCTCCTGCATCTGGGTTCCAGGACTGCTGGGCTGAGAGCAGAGCCTGTGAGAGGACCCTTGTCCTAAACAGGAGAGGACAAGGAGGTGGGCGGAGGCAGCTGCTGGGGAGTGAGGGTGCTGACCAGACTGGGACGGGAGAGGGCAGCAGGGCACTGGGGGCACGGCTGCTGGAGACTGAAGCAGGGCTGACTCCCTGGGGTCCCAGAGATGCCTAGCCTCACTCCCCTGGCTGTGCTCGGGCACTGAGCTCCAGGATAAAGGTTTTTGTACAAGTGGGGAAACTAAGTCTGGAAAGAGCCAGGGTCGGAGTACCTACAACCTGGGTCTCCTGTCCCCAAGTCTAGGGATCTTAGAGGCCCCCCCACCGGCACCCACCCCCTTCCCTTTCCCTTCCAGGCCTGGGCTGAGTCAGGACTCAGTTTACCCAAGCGTGTGCCCATTTGCTTTGTGGGTGTACACAGCAGCTGCCATGTGTGTGCCCAGCCTGGCGTTGGCCTTGGAGGAGTCAGTCAAGGACACGAGCACGCAACTGTCTAAAAAGAATTGGGAGAAACCCAGCTCAGACCTCAGGGAGCTCTCAGTCTACAAGGCTTATGCACACACGCATGCGTACACACGCATGTGCACACACACATGTACATGCAGGCACACACGGACAGACATGCTTGCATGCCCACGTGGATGCACACACTCATGCACCAGTGTGCACACTTAGATGCACACACACGCACAGCCATGCCCATGTCCCCACACTCTGCATGCACACACATGTGCACGCACACACACATGCAGGCAGGATAGGACAGGCTGGACGGAAGGCCGTCACAAAGTCCCAAGACTGAAGGTTGCCTCATACAGGCACAATGTCTGAGGCCAAAGTATTGGCGGGCCCAGCCTTGCCTGTGGCGACGCCCGGAGAGGGCACTGCTTGAAAGGGCGAGTGTTGGGACTGCACGTGTTTGCAGGAAGGCCGGGCTGGGTGGGCAGTCAGGGAGCAGCCCGCCCCCAGTCCGTGCCTCCTGGGATCCCTTGGAAACGCTCTGACATCCGGAATGAGAGGGGAGGCGAGGGCAGAGGGGGCTGGGCAGCCGAGATGAAAGACCTTGGAGGGCAGGGCGGGGTGGGGGCCAGGATCTCGCTCGGCCAAGGAAATATGGAAATGGAATCATTTCCCAAGGTTGGGGGAACTTTCCGTCCTAATTAAATAGCCGAGACTCTGGCGGCCTGCTGTCAGAGAGAGGCGTGGGGGGGCGGGAAGCAGATGCCGTCCTTGGGAGAGGGGATTAGCCGGCTGCTCCCCTTTGATGCGCCTGGCTCCGAGAGGCGGGAGGCAGGCAGTCATCACGCTCTAATTAGGGCCGCACCTCCTGTCCTCAGGCACTAATCCATATTCAGGGGCTGGAGCAGGGCGGTCTTTCCGGACCACACGGACCCCAGCCGGAGGCCCCTGCAGGAGGGGGGCGGCAAAGAGAGAGAGGCCACCTCCACGCGTGCACCCCCACCGGCTCTGGCTGTCTCGGTCCTTCCTTACTCCCTCTCTGCCAAGGAAGGTCCTGCTCCAGGGGGCAGAGCGTGGGGAGGTGACAGAGCTCAGGGTGTGGCCTGAGGACCCTGGGGCCATGCACCCCCCTCCAGCATGGACTGTGATTCTGCTGCTGGTGGCGGGGGGAACACTCCATGGTCATGCCTCAGGCTTTGGTTGGGGCGGGGGATGGTCTGGAGTCCTCAGACCCCAGAAGCGAGAACTAAATTCACCAGAAGCCAGAGGCCGTTTCCAGATCCAGTTTGAGCAGGTAGATGAGGGAAGGCAGTTGCTACGCTGTGGAAGAACCTCTGGTCAAAGTGGCAGTAGCTACAAAATGACGCATGTGTTCCAGAGCAGAGGAGACCTTCCCGTGGGTCCTGGCCCCAGATGCAGGGCAGCCCCCAGGTCTCCAGGATTCTGCAGACCCACTCTGAGGACAGGGATCACAGCTAGGGGGAGGGGGCAGAGAGCAACACATAGAGCACCACGGAGCTGACCGGAGGCTCCGACACAGGGCCACGGATGCCCAGAACCTGACTCGCTTAGCTCCCTGCCTCCCTGAAGGCTCCAAGGGCCAGGGAGCCCAGAGGCGCAAACAGGCCAACCCCAGACTCCCCGTGCCAGAGCTGCCCAGGGCCTACAAGATGTCTCAGCCATTCCAGGTGGTTTACACTCAGAGCCCAGGGGGAGGCCACTGGCCCATGGTGGCACAACTGGGCTGTAAGCTTGGCACTATGCCCAGCCCCCTAGCCCCACCCACTTTGGTCAACCTCTGCATGACCTGTCTGCCTCCAGGTTCCGTACCTACCTACCATGGGTATGAGTGTTCCAAGGCTGTCCCAGAGGCTCCTCCCCTTCGTCTGCCTTGGAGACCTGTGAGAGGCACACAGGTTCCTGACTCAGCAACTGGTCACGATCGAAGCAGGCGTCCTGGGGCAGAGAAGATCCTCATGAGTCCTGACCCCAGACACAGGGCAACCCCCAGGATTCCAGGATTCTGCAGACCCACCCTGAGAACAGGGACCACAGCTAAGGGTGAGGGCAGCACTCTGCACCTGCCCCATGATGCCGGGAGATAAACCAGATGAGATTCCGGGGGCTTTCTTCCCGCTGCTCTTACATCAGACTGGCATTTTTTATTTAGCCACATATTTAACACAAGGCTGTCTATTCTCTGTATGACAAGCTCCAAGTTTCCAGTCGGGCACAGTGGCTCACGCCTGTAATCCCAGCACTTTGGGAGGCCGAGGCAGGAGGATCGCTTGAGCCTAGGAGTTTGAGACAAGCCTGAGCAACATAGCGAGACCTTGCCTTTACAAGAGAGCAAAAATATTTAGCTGATCGTGGTGGCACATGCCTGTAGTCCCAGCTACTCAGAAGGCTGAAACAGGAGGATAGTCTGAGTCCAGGAGGTGGAGACTGCGATGAGCTGTGATGTGCCATTGCCCTCCAGTCTGGGCGAAAGAGTGAAACTTCAACTGAAAAGAAGCAAGTTTCATGTTTCCATTGAGTACAAATCCCATGCGACTGCAGAGCTTCCTATAGCATTTCTTGTGCGTATTTGTAGGCAAAAACATCTTGCTGTTTTCTTTTATCTGAACATGCCTTCCTTTCACCTTAATTCTCTTAGAATTATTTTGCTGTTTATAGGATTTTTTTTCCCTTGGTGCATTAAACGTATTTCTCACTGTCTTCTGGCCCTCTTGGCTTCTTGTGGGAAGTCAGTGTCACTCAGATCACAGCTCCCTGTGGGCAGTATCACATGTCATGGTGGGCCTCAACAATTTCTGTCTTTGGTTCACATCAGTTTGATCACAATGGGCTTTGGCATGGTTTCTGCTGTGTTTATCTTGACTTGGATTTTCTGAGCTTTTAACATCTGTAATTGGTGTCTTTCATCAAATTTGGGTAATTTTTAGTCATTATTTCTAAAAATTTTTTAAAAAATTCTGTCTTTAACCCTTCAATATCACATGTATCAGATATCTATAATTTTTCCACAGGTCTCTGAAAAACTTTTAATTTTTTTCTTCAAATTAAATAATTTCCATTGATGTCTCTTCAAGCACACTAATTCTTTTATTTGTTGTTTCCATTCCACTGTTAAGTCCATCCAGTGAACTTTATTTATTTAATTATTATTATTATTATTATTGAGTTGGAATCTCACTCTGTCATCCAGGCTGGAGTACAGTGGCCCAATCACAGTTCACTGTAGTCTTGATCTCCTGGGCTCAGGTGATCCTTCTGTCTTAGCCACTCAAGTAGCTGGGACTAGAGGCACACCACCACATCTAGCTAATTATTTTTAAATTTTTTTGTGAAGATGAGGTCTCATTATGTTGTCCAGGCTGACCATCAGTGAACTTCATATTTCAATTTTCCATTTTCAGTCCTAGGATTTCCAACTGGCTCTTTCTTCTAGTTTATATTTTTCTACTGCAGTACCCAATCTATTTATTTATTATGAGCATATTTTCTTTTATGTCATTGGGCATAGCAATATGAGTAATTTTAAAGTATTTACCTGCTGAATCTAACATATTAGCTAATTGGGGATCAGTCTCTGTGGATTGTCTTTTGTTCTTGAGAATGGATTGCTTTTTCCTGATTTCTCATATCTCAATTAATTTTGGATTATACCCTGGGCTTTGTTAATGTGTGTTGTAAAGTCTCTGGGTTGAAGAGTGTCAATTTTCACTGTTTTAGCAGATGGTTAACCTGGTTTGATACAAATGGAAATGTCCTCCTCCTATGGTGCAGCTATAACCTCCATGGAGTCTCTTTAGCCTTGGTGGGGCTGTTTGAGGTCTGCCCTGACCCTGCATGGTCAAGTCATTCACAAAATTCTGAAATTCTGTCCCTTTTGGCTCCTTCCTGAGATTGACCTCGCTCACCTTCCTGTGGCTGGGGCTGCCTTAATTTTGTCTGTCTTCAAGCCAAGAAAGATGCACATTTTCTATGGACCTTGGGTTATGTCTGTGACCTATGTCGTATATACACAGGGCTGCTTCAGACCGGGAGCTGCTAAAATGGGAACTTACTGGGTCCTGTTCTTTCCTCAAGAGTTGAGCCCCTTCTGGAACCTGCTCACCTATGGCCTTCTCCATTGCTCCCAGACCATTGTCTAGTGTCTTGTATCCAGTGTTGATAGTTGCTGTCTTTGGGAGAGTCCTTCTATAGGGATGTGCTTGGCTGCTGCAAGCATGGAAACTCTGAGGCTTGTTTTTCATCTTCATTAGAGACGGCCCTGAGCAGCCTTTACTCTGGGGCTGACTTATCCTCTACTAAGGCTGTGGTCTTTCTGAGTTTTCTACTGAGTGCCTCGGGTGTTGCTACACACTGAAGCGTGCTCTTCCAAAATTCACATGCTGAAGCCCTCACCCTCAATGTGATTATACCTGGAGATAGTCTCTAGGGTTAAATCCTTTGGGTGGGGCCCTAATCTAGTAGGGCTGTGGCTTTGTAAGAAGGGGAAGGGATGGTCCCCTGTCCCTCACTGGGTGAGGACACAGAAGAAGGTGGCTGTTGTCAAGTGAGGAAGAGGACCCCCACCAGAACTCAGGCATGCTGGCCCCTTGATCTTAGACTTCCCAACCCCCAGAACTGGGGGGAAATACACTTCTGATGTGTAAGCCCTGCCTCTCCCAGTCTGGTATTTTGCTGTGACTGCCTGAGCAACCTGATAGAGATATCTAACGGGTTTTTCTCTCTCTGGCCAGAACTCCAGTGTGCCCCAGCTTCACACCAGCTCTGAGATTGTTCTGCTTTTCTTCTTTGCCTGGCCTTGTGGTGTTTCATCCAATGAAGGCACAGGGCAGGTCAGTAAGACTCCAGGGGAGCCCTGTGCCTGCTTCTAGAGCTGTTCTATCATACAAACTCCTTTCCCTGGCATTCTTCCCCACAGATTTTGCCACTCCTTTGAAACCGAGTGACATCTCCCCAGCTTGCAAAACTGTTGTGCTCTGTGTGGGGCCCTCCACCCTGTGCTGTGCTCCAGAAAGAGCCCTGAGCAGTACATGGGGAATCATAGCAATCACCCCATGGGATTGAGCCCCCTTCCATAGGGGACAGAAGGTCATAAGGGTCACAGGGCCACAACTCTACACCTCCTTGTGTCCAGTGTCCAAAATCTGTTGTTCTGTATTTTTTGTTCAGTTCTGTAGTTGTTGCTGGCATGAGGGAAAGTCCGTGGTACTTCACCTGTCAAGGTCAAAGCCACCATCACACATACATCAACTGGACTTGGCATTAAAGTATCAGGCGCACACACAGAAATGCTCAGACTGGAAGGGAGGATGGATTTTCACAGAACACACCTGTAGCCAGAACCCATATCAAGAAAGAGTTATCTCCACCCCAGAAGTCCCTATGTTCAACCTCAGAAGTACCCACCATTCTAACTCCAACACCATAAACCGGTGTTCTCCTGGCTTTGACCTCCATAGAATGAAGTCATGCAGTATGCACTTCCTGACGTCTGGCTTCTTTTGCTCAGGCATCCTGTGGCAGAGAGCAGTGGCTTGCTCCAGATCTATAATCACATGCCAGCTTTGGATCCCAGCACCCATCCACGAACACCTTGGTTTATTTCTGGCATTTGGCCATAGAAACAGTTACCCGTGTCCTCCCATGTGTCTTTAGGTACACATACGCACGCATTTCCATCGGGTCTGTACCTAAGGTGAACATGCAGAGTTACAGCATACATGTGTGTTCAGCTTCAGCGACTGCGGATGCACAGTTGCGCAAGTGTGTGTACCAAGCATGCATGAACACATCATCACCAGCACTTAACATATCCTTTTGCTGTCCTTTCTGCCATTCATTCTATGGGTGGCATCCATTGTGGGTGTAGCTTACCTCTTACTAACTAAGGAAACCCAGCAGCTCATTTGTCATACATTTAGCGGACATTGGATATCCCATTTTGTGAGGCAGCTGTTCAAATATCTTGGCTGTTTTTCAATCCATTTGCCTCACTCCTTAAAAAAATGATATATATATATATATATTTTTTAAATCTGGGTACAAGACTTTGTCAGATGCGTGTATCAGCAAACAATGTCTCTGGGATTGTATGTCCACTCTCTTAACGAGATCTCTGATGAGCAGAAGTTCCTAATTTAATGTGGTCCAGTTGATCCATTTTTTCCTTTGTGTATAGTGCTGTTTGTGTCCTGTTTAAAACATTTTTAAAAAAATTTAAATTATCTCACCATTGAGATAATTCTGAATTATGATTCTGCTTTGCAGTATTCTTTCTGTCCTTTGTCTCAGCAGAAAATTGACAGGCAGGTCATTTATTTCCTCATATAAATCATTGATCAGAGTTTTAGACAACACAAGACTGAAGTCGGAGTCCTGAGGGACCACGGGAGCCCTCCCTCCAGGGTGACACGGGGCCCTTGGCTAACTCCCTTTGTCTGTAATTACATATAACAGACAAAACAGACAAAATCCACTGAGCAGATCATCTGGGATGTATTTTCCATTCTCCTCAAGGATAACCCGGCTGACTTCGCAAGTGCCTGCTGAAATCACAATAACATCCCTCGCCTGCCAGTCTACGGACCATGACAAGAAAAGACAATGACGTTAGTTTCACATGATCACCTCTTGGAAGACCTGTGTAGTCGGGGGCGGGGAGGCTAAGAGGGGCTCACCAGCGCTTGTGAAGCACGCTGGATGTTTCTCTCTTCTCTGGGACTAGATGTGTGCCAGTATTTTAAGACATCGGCGGGGGCACTTCAATCAGAAAGCAGACGCTCCTGCCTCTTTGGAGGCTGGTTGCCTAGCAACTGCCTCTCATGACGCCATCACCAGCAACAGAGTCTGGGTACCTGAGACTTAGAGCTGTGATGGTCCACAGGAGGGGAGAGGGCCGCACACGTAGGGAGAAAAGGAGGATCACTGTGTGCTGGCTAGTGAGGGTCAGGGGATCTTCCCAGCTCTGTGCTGGGGCTGGGTTGGATGCCAGCAGAGGTGGAGGAAGGTATTTCAGGCTTGAGGTGTGGCCTCAGGTGAGGATGTGCATGGCACAGTGGTGGAGGGAGGAGGGGAACAGATGGGTCTGGGGGCAGGCTGGAGACAGAGGTTGCCTGTTTTGGGGGGGAGGAGTTACAGCAACACTGCAGAGGCCCCAGCTGGTGGGGCGACACACAGATGAGGCCAAAGGAGAGGACAGAGGTAGAGGAAAAGACCCCTATGGGCAAAGGGAAGACATCCCAAGGGAAAGTGAGGGTGATGATCAGCATGCAGGAGGGCCCAGCCTTCCCCATCCATCCAGGACAGTCCCCGTGGGCATCCGTTGTCCCTGCACAATCGTCCCCAAGAGGCCCAGATGGGTGATGGGTAAAGTGATTCCTGTACCCAGAGCTGCAGAGGGTGTGTCCTGAGCACCCACACTGGGCTTGGAGTCACATCCACCTGCTGGTGACCCCACAGCAGCAGTGAGGAGATCTGTCCTGACCCTCGCCGTAAGGGTGAGAAACTCGGAAGCAGAAAGAGACAGCCACCCACACCCTCTGCCAAGCAAGAATACTGGCTGCTCCCAGGGATATCCATCACCACAGACCACAAGACCTGAGTTTCAGGAAGAGTAGGGGGATGGCTGAGGGAAGGGAAGCGGGGCATAGGGGACACGGGGCCATAGGAGCAGAGGGTCATAGGGGACAGGGGGCCATAGGGGACAGAAGGCCATAAGGGACATAGGGTCATAGAGGACACAGGGCCATAGTTGCAGAGGGCCATAGGGGACAAAGGGTCATAGGGGCAGAAGGTCATAGGGGACAGGAGGCCATAAAGGCAGAGGGTCATAGGGAACAGAAGGTCTTAGGGAACAGAGGGTCATGGGGACAGAAGATAATAGGGGACAGAGGGCCATAGGGGACACAGAGCCATAGGGGACAGGAGTTCATAAGGGATAGTGAGCCATGGGGCAGAGGGCCATAGGGGGCAGAGAGCCATAGAAGATGCAGGATCATTCGGGACAGAGGTCCATAAGGAACATAGGGCCATAGTGGGTACAGGGCATAGGGGATTAGGGCCATATGGGACAGAGGCTCATAGTGGACAGAAGGTTATAGGGAACACAGCGCCATGGAGGACAGAAAGCCATAGGGAACAGAGGGTCATAGAGGACACAGGACCATAGTGGACACAGGGCCATATGGGACACAGAAGGTTACTGAGGTGGGAAGGGAGATGGACAGAACTGCATGTGGAAGACAGGCGTGCTTCCGCCTTGACAGGCTCAGGGGTGTCTGAATCCCTTGGTGTGGACAGGCTCTCCTGGACCCTCCCACTGAAGCGGAGAAGATGCCGGGGGGTGGGTGAGGGGGAAGTGCTTCAAACACACTGCTGCAGAGGGAGCCGTGGGAGCCTGTGGCCGGCATCCCTCCAGTCTCACCGAGACCAATGAGCTCCCTGAAACCTGCATTTCTGCGGAGCCCTGATCCCAAAGCTACCAGCAAACCAGTCCCCATAGCATCACAGTGTAAAGGATAAAATCTGGAGGCTGGGGTACTGAGTCCCTCCAATCTGGGTGGCTGGGGATGGCCTCACTAGGAGGAGACGTCTGAGACCATCCTGGGTGACCAGAAGAAGCCAGCCTGTGAAGGTCACCTCCCCCAAGCCCTGAGCTGCACATTCGAGGGGTGCAGTGTCAGAGGGAGAGTGTGGCTGGCGTGAGGGAGGCGAGGGGAGAGAGGGAGCAGGGCGGCACTCTCTCCACCAACCCCGGTTGCTGCCCATGCAGGGTGGGAGGAGAGGCCCAGTCAGGAGCCCAGCCTATGGCCAGGCCCCGGGCTGCCCAGACGAGGCCAGTGCTGGGGATGGCGGGCATGGGTCAGAGGGGAGACCTGGCCTTTCACTGTGTGGCCCCAGAGCCATGCGGAACCAGGCTGGTCGGTTAGAGAGACTGGGCCCCATGCAGCTGCCAGATACCTGGTGCTAAATCACAGTGACATCACACCAGCCGTGCACATAATCCAATTACATCGAGTAATTTATTGATCTGACAGATCAAAGGAAGGTAATTAACACAAGTGAGGCGAGGTTCTCTGTGCTCCTGCAGGCCATGACGCCACTGCTTCTCGGGGCATGCCGGGCCAGGTCTGTGGTCCACTGGGGCCCAGGTTCCATCATGCCCCTTTGTCCCTCACTTCGCATGACTCTGGCCTGGCTAGGTCACCAGGACAGCACCTCCCACACATACCAAGGTCACCCTAGCATCACACTGGCCCTCCGGGGACATCCTACTCAGCCACCCACTGACTCCTAGAACACCCAATGTGGCTCTTGGGACATCTCCCTGGCGACCTCCAACCTCCTTGACCCTGCAGCTCCAGCAAGCCCTCCTGTACTGCAAATCTCCATCCTGTGAGGGACTCCCTCAGGATCCTGCTGCACCCCAAATCTCCATCCAGTGGGGGGGCTTCCCAGGGTTCCTTCTGCACCCCAAATCCCTGACCTGGGGAGCTCTCCAGGCTCCTGCACCCCAAATCTCCATCTTGTAAGGGGGTTTCCCCAGGCTCCTCCTGCATTCCAAATCCCTATCCTGTGAGGGAACTCCACCAGTCTTCTTTTGTACCCCAAAACTCTGTTCTGTGAAGGAGTTTGCCCATGCTCTTGCTGTACCCCAAATTGCCATCCTGTGAGGGGCTCCTCCATGACCTCTTGTATCCCAAATCCTCATCTTGTGAGGGGCTCCCCAAGCTCCCTCTGCACTCAAATCCCCATTATGTGTGGGTACTCTCCAGGTACCTCTGGTACCCCAAATCCTCATCCCGTCGGGGGTTCTTCTAGGCGCTTCCTATACCCCAAATCCCTCCAGGCTCCTCCCATACCCCAAACCTTCATCCTATAAGAGGGGCTTCCCCGGCTTCTCCTGCACCCCTCTACTCTACCCCATAAAGGGGCTCCCGTTTCCTCGTGCTGCAACCCCACCCCAGCAAGCGCCTCTGGATCTGGGGGTGCAGGTGCAGACAGCTCTCCTGGTGCTCCCAACATCGGTACCTAAGCCACCACCCTCACTGCCCCAGCTCTTGGTACCGATTTGGTTGCAGCCCCTTGCCTAGAGGCTCCCAGCCAGATCATGCTCCTCTGTCACCCTCCTGAGGTCCTCTTGATTGCTGACCCAGCCCCCTTGCCTCCTGCACATTCCACCCTTCTAGGGTGGGCGCCCTGACCTTCCTCACAGCTTCACAGTCAGCCTCACTGACCCTGTCCTGCACTGGACACCCCTCCTCTTGCCCGCCAATGGCCTCCACATTTGGGGCCTGAGGCAGGCTGGGTTGCAGCCCCCCACGTGCTCCCCTCCTAACCCCTGGAATCTGTGAACATGAGACTGCAGATGGATTACATGAAGGATCCTGAGGTGGGAGAAGATTCTGACTATCTGAGTGACCCTTAATGTGGTCACAAGTATCCTTAGGAGAGGGAGGTGAGAGGGTCAAAGTAAACTAGATTTCTGCCTCCAGAGCTGTCCGGTAATCAAGCAGGTGCTTCAGGGCACGGGTGGCGGTCATTTGTCACCACAGCCACAGGAACCTCCCAGGACCCAGTCCAACTGTCCTCCGGTGTCCTTAGCCATGGGACCCTCTCCAGGGCCCTCCTGGTGTCCTATCTTGGGGACATCTGTCCAGTAACTCCCTGCAGAGGCCATTGTACTCCTGCCTAGGGAAAACAGAAGCCTCCACCCACCCCTGGGGAATTGGGACTCAGATTTCAAGTTGAGTCTCTGAGGGTGGGGGGGTGCAACACCCCTGCAGCACCCCCCTGCCCCGGCCGCCCTCTCTCCAACCTCCAGGCTCTGCCCAGGGAAGGCCAGTTCCACAAGCGGGCAGGAAATGCCCTCCCAAGAGAGGCTTCCCTCCTTCCCTCCCAGCACCCCCATCCATGCATCCCAGGAGGGACAAGGGGTCAGGGTGCTTCCCTGTAGGATCCGTGCATGCCAGGGACGGGCGCAGGGGTCAGGGCTCACGGGTTCTTTCCTGCCAGGAGCTGCTGCCTCCCCGCACACAGCCTTAATTGAGGGCAGCAAAACAAACATTTGCTTTGGTGATCCATGCTGAGTTAGATGCGCAGCGTTGTTTTAATTAAGCTGTGTGACTGATGAATCTCAATAAAGCAGCTGTTCTGGGGTGTTCAGGTACATAAATAAAAATAACATTAGGAGGGGCAGCTACGCTGTGCTGCCGCATACAAGGCAGGAGCCCACACAGCCCATGCTTAGTGGAGGGAGTGGCCTAGGCGGGTGGCAACCAGGAGGACGGCCTGGAAGGAGGACTGCTGGGAACAGGCCTGGAGGGGTGGCAGCCGCACACAACAGGACAGAGCCAGAAGCCTGGCCGGATGGGGCCTAGGACATGGATGAGGGGCCGAGATGAGACTTCCCAGGGAAGGAGGGACGGGAAAGGGCCCGGAGCAACTGGCCCTGGATGCCCATTGGTGGTTTTCAGAGCTATTGGGGCCGTGGTCAGGAGCAGTTCCCAGAGGACCCCGGCCACTCGCTCGGGTCAGCAGTGGAGGGATCGGGGGTTGCAGTTGCAACAGCAACGCAGCTTTGTGGAGATGCCCCCGGACTGACCAGGAGCCCATGCATGTGCTTAACCAACAGTGGCTTGGGTGTCCCCAGCAGCTCTGGGGAAGGGGGAGGAGGAGAGAGGCTTTCGTGGGGCCAGACAGGGCATGGAGTCCTCAAGTGAACATTGCGATGACAGGGCCTGATTTCTCCCCAGATGCGTTGGTTGAGGGAACGAAGCAGGGGCCTCGGAAGGAGGCTGTCAGGAAGAAGCAGTGGACAAGGGGGCCTGGGGCAAGAGTGCCTCTGGGTGTGACACTAAGGTGTGTGCTCTGCCAGTCCCATGCCGTAGCTGGAGACACCCTACCTGGTGAACCCTCCAGAGACAGGCAAGTTCGGGCACCCAAGGGAGGCAGCTAGGTTGGGGGAAAGCCCTGGAGGCCACACTGGGTGGGGGGGAAACCTGGAGGCCTCATGGGGTTGGAGGGAGGCCCCGGAGGCCACTCTGGGTGGCAGGGGAGGCCGTCCTGGGTCAGAGGGAGGCCCCAGAGGTCACACTGGATGGAAGAGAGGCCCTGGAGGTTGCACTATAGCTGCCAGTCTCACTTTCTCACTTTCTCACTTTCTCTACGACCCTGGCTGGTCACAAGACCTGCTTCCCCTACTGTCCCAGCCAACAGAACCCGCTTATACCCAAGAGTGACATGTGAGGGGCCTAAATCAATCAGGCAACCCATTCCCTTTGCTGTTAATTGGCCCAGGAGAGCCATGTGGCCTTACTTGGCCAAGCCTGGGGAGTACATGAAGGACTTCAGAGAAAGATTTTCCTTTCCAAGGAAAGAAAGCACCAAGTAAGGAGAGGAGACAGTGCCCCTCACACTTCTTCACTTCCTGGTTTAGATGCTGTCGTGCAAGAAGGTGATGCCCGGAGCTGTGGCAGCCACCTGGTGACTATGAGGTTGCAAGCCAGCGGACAAGCAGCCAACATGTGAGGATGGGTGAGTGACACCATTGCCTCCTTCTCAATGCAGGTGCATCCACCTTCCCACTTCTGTTTTCATGAGTGCATCTATTTCTTTCGGCTACTATTAAAACACACACACACACACACACACAAACTTACCACAAATATGGTGACTTAAAACAAATGAAGTTTATTCTCATATAGTCCTTGAGGCCTGGACAGATTTCCCTGGGGCATAATCATGGTGGCAGCCACTGTGCTCCCTCCAGAGCGGAATCTGAACCTTCGCTCTGAGCTTCCAGCAGTTGCCGGCGTTCTGTGGTTCATGTCTTCATCACTGCACGCTCCATCCCGTGGCCACATACTCTTCTCTCCTCTGCCCTCTGGCCAAAGCTCCCTCTGCCTTGTGGTTACGCCTAGACCCACTTGGATGACCCAGGACTCCCCTCCCGCTGGATCCCTGCCATGCCACCCGCCCTCTTCCGGACTGATCCCACCCGTGGGGGTGGGCTAGGGCCTGGGTATCTGGGAACCCTCTCAGTCTACCATGGTAAGATGGACTCCTGCTACATCCATTGCTGACCTCTTCCTCACACCATCAGAGTGCTTCATCTGCCAAGAGGAGAGAACAGGCCCATCTACCTCGGAGGTGCAGGGCCCTTCCCAGGTCTCGCCCAGGCCCCCTCCTGATCCCCACAGGCCTCCCTTACAGGTCCCTCCCCAGGTCTTTCCCTGGGCCCCTGCCCAGGCCCCCTGCAAAGCCTCCGTCAAGGCCCCCTCCAAGGCCCCGAAGGCCCTCCCAGGGCCCCTCTCAGACCCCCTCCCAGGCCTCCTTCTAGATGCCCCCAGGCCTCCCCAGGTTCTCCCCCAGGCT
>NW_007247131.1:223076-282535 GCF_000164805.1 Carlito syrichta
ACCCAGACCCCCTCCAAGGCCTCCAAGGCCCCTTGCAAGCCCCTTAAGCCGACCCATGCCTCCAAGTCCCCTCCAAGGCCCCTCTAAGGCGTCTCCAAGGCCCTCTCCAAAGGTTCCTCCAAGGCCCTCTTCATGGTGACTCCAAGACCCCACCAAGATGCCCTCTAAGGCCCCTTCAAGAGCCCCCCCAAGTCCCCTTTTAGACTCTGGGTTATAGAACATGAGCGTGAACCAGCTGGCCACACATAAGGGCAGCACCAGCATGTGCTCATCCAGGGCCGCATCTCCTGAATGTGACATCCGCAGCCCTCACCTCCAGGGGTGTGAAGCCCTGGCGAGTGCAGGCTGAGGCTCCAGACATAGCTTCCACCCCCAGGTCTATCCCTGGAAACATCCCGGGATCCCCACACAAATTCCCTTCCTTCCATGGAGGCTGGGTTGCCAGCACCACCGGCTCCACTCAGGGCCTCATGGGGCCTCATCGATCAGCTCCTGCCCATTAACCATGCAAATAATGATCTGCAAAATTGGGCGGAAGTTATAGTAAGTAGTTTGGTGGTTAAATCTGATGCTGTTGATATTTCTCCTCAAAAATAATGAAGTGCCTCCTGCATCGAAGAGATCACGTCTTGCAGCCATAATGCGTTGGTTATTTTTATCACAAGTCATTGAACTTGGGATGTGCTGAGATTCACTGCAATGTGCGAACTTTGAGAGACTCCAGGGAACACAGACCAAGCGACGGTAGAGGAGGGGCACTTCGTCCATCAGAGGACACCCAGGCCAGCCTGCCCATTCCTCCCTGGGCTCGCAATCGGGTCATGACGGACGAGCTCCTGACCTCTCCCGACCCTGCCCTGGGGTAAGAGCGGAGGCTTCAGAGGGTGTTCCTAACGATGTGGCTGAGCATTTGGCCCCAATGTGGCCTGAAAGAGGGGAGCAGAGGGACCTCACTCCCTGGGACCCCCAGCCCAGAGCACGTCTTTCCATTCTCCAGGTCCAGTTTCCCCCTGAAGATGAACCAACCCTGTGGTGTCTGTGCCCAACTACCAGGAGACACTGTACATCCATGTTTCCTGTAGCCAAGGAGGGCAGGGACCTCACCCTCTAGGGCCAGCACTCTGCCAGGCCTTAGGCAGCAGGCAGGGTCCTGTTTCCATTTTCACAGAGCAGCGGGTCAGATGGGCCTGGGCTGGGCTGGGCTCTGTGTCCGGCACACATTTCTGCCTTTCTGCACACACAGGGCAGGTCAGGGCTGCCCAGAGCAGGGGCCACCGCCCAACATGCAGCCACCACAGTCATCCCTGGGGGGCCCCACCTTGTGGTCACCGTGGCCCCCGCACCTGCCGCTGGCTCTGCCTGAGCCCCAAGCCATGTAGCCCAACCACCTCCCCTCTGCATGCCAGGATCCCTTCCCCTTGTCACGTGTTGCGGTGGTCCCAGGCCAGAACCAGATGCAGAACAGATCTGGCCTCAGGGAAGGGAACGCAGGATCCCCTCCCCCACCCCATTCCTCCAGGCAGGAGCCCAGGGCAAAGTGGGGGCTCCCTTCCTCATGGGCTGTCACCACGGAAACGGAGAGCACCGCTTTGTCCACAGCAGGTTTGATGGCAGGAGGGCAGGCGCAGGCAGTAATGACCTGGAGAGGCCAGGAGATCCCAGGGATGGCCTCGCAGGATGGGAGGAGGTGGGGCTCCCCCAGCACCGCGGCCCCGGGCCTGTGACCCCGGGCAGCTGGGTGCCAGCCGGGCTCACCCCTGCTCTTCCAGAGAACGGAGCTGTCTGCTTGTTAGGACTGAAATATTGGGGCTGTAGAGGTGTCTGTAGACGTAAGGGACTCCCTTCCGTGAGGTGGGCGGGGCCAGCGGGGGACTGAAGGCTGATTAGCCGTGTAATCGTGTCTTCATTGCACTAATAGCTTTGTTTGTCGTGTGAGCAAGCCCAGATTAAGCAAATCCCTGCTCCACTCTGCCTGCCTCTGTTCCACTCCCGGCTGGGGCAGCCACATGGAGGCTGAAGAGGCAGAGGCAGGGCTGCGAGAACGGCCTGGGCATAGCTCCTAGGTTCGGAGCTGTGGACTGGGCTGGAAGGGCCCAGAGGGTTCACATAGCATGACCCCCTCCACCTCAGACAAGGAGACTCAGGCCCAGGGAGTGGGTGGGGCTGCCAAATTGCGGAGCAAGTAGGGCAGGACGGGATGAGAGCCCAGGTCCCCGTGGCCCAGCCCAGAGCTCACCAGTTCCCCACTGCCTCACAGTACAGGCAACCTCCAGCCTCGAACTAGCTATCAACTCCTATGGCTGTGTAAAAAAATTGCCCAGTTTGGCAGCTGGAAACAACACACAGTCATGATCTCTCCATTCTGCGGGCATGGCCCTGCTCTCCTCTCAGCTTCTGAGCCCTTCTGTTCAACTGTGGGGCAGACACACACACACATACATGAACATCCACACATATGTGCACACACTCACAAGAACACATGCACCCGCACACGTGCACGCACAGGAGTACACACATGAAAAAGCATAGACACACATGCATGCATGCACACATAAGCACACACACACATGAACACACACACACTATCACAAGAACACACGAAAATGCACACACAGGAATACACATATTCAAGCACAAATCACACATATGCACATGTGCACAAATGTACACATATGCACACACACAAACATGCACATATGTGTACACTCACAAGGACAACATAAAAGAACACACACCTACACACCCACAAACATGCACACATGCATGCACATGCCCACATGCTTACATGTTCATATATGCACACATGCACACAGTCACATGCATATACACAGGCACACACATGCACAGCACACACACACATACACATGGACACGCATGTACACATACAACACACATGCACACTCTGCAGCTCCCTCCTCTGCCGGAGAGGAAGGAGCTGAGAGCTAGCCCCTGGCCTCTGTTCCCAACCAGCTTAGCCTCTACCTGTTGACCCAGAAGACCAGGGTTTGGGGCGAGGCCTGACATGTGATCACCCTTTCCATTGTGGGCAAAGCCCCAGCAAGACCAGCGTCTCCGCAGGCTGATTGTGGCAGGTGCTGAGGTGCCCATGGGCAGCCGTAGTCCCCACCGAGGAGGGCCCAGGGTGGCTCACCTGCAACCCTTCCTGAACCCTCAAAAGACTGCCCAGGCAATGAGTAGTGCCAGGGGCAGTCTTAGGCTAGGCTTAGGCTAGGGAGAGTCCAAAACTTCTGAGACAAAAAAAAAAGCCACCAGTTCATTTACTGCCAGGTTATACTTAGGGGGTTACAGTGGGGTATCCCCAGCTCACCGCTATCAGTCTCACCACCATCCCCCAGCAAGGAGAGGCCTTCCAGCAGCTCCCTCAGATCTGGGCTCTCCCCATGCTCCCACTTGACCCCAAGTAGCCTAGAGCCCAGAGAGGCCATGACAGGGCATCTAGGGCAGGGAGCCATGCTGACCTGATGCCTGGAAATATTGTAGTCCTTAAAACCACGGTGGAGAAAGAAAAGAGGGGCATGGTTGCCAGCCACCCCAGGGGTGAAAGTGGGGTCAGAGGACGGCAGGGGCCGGAACCCTGGAGGCAGGCATCTGCGCAGGGGCTGCTCGCTGGGCTGGGTCATTGGGGAACACAGGCCTCCAAGGGCCACTCTGTGCTCGGAAGGAAGCAGCCCTCAGGGAAGGGAGTTTACACAGGGGAGCAGCTGACCTGACCCCGCTTGTCCCTGGGTCAAGGCTACTTGACCGTGGGCAGAGCCCGAGCCCTCCAGGTGATGGGAGGCAGTGCGGCCCGGCCACCCACAGCGTCTCCGATCATGCCTGCCTGTGTCTCTATCACACCTGGGTAATGAACGAGCTGTCTTGCACCATCAATTCTGGAGCGATTGACTTTCTCCAGAGTGTGGGTGTCTGTGCTGCTGTGAACTGGATAAACACCATTCAGGTCTTTGTTCCAGGCTTTGGAGAGAACATTTGTCAGTGGAGAGAACATTTGTCAGGGAGATTTATTCTCACTCTGGCAGGAGCCACACGCCTCTCACTGCAGTTGTCTCCCGAGGGTGCCCACTCACCTTGAGTCTCTGGGAAGAGCTTCCCTGCTGTGGGCTGGAGGAGCCCCCAGAGTTTGCAGAGGGTCCTAGATGTGACAAGATGGCATACCACACCAGTTACCCCCAACTGCCCCACCATGGCCTGAGGCAGAGCCAAGCCTGGCAAGCGTTGGCTGAGTGGGTGGGTGCTCACCAAGGGGCTGGGGAGCTATGGTTCCACCACAGGATGGTGTGGGAGTGGGTCCCTGCCCTGGGAGTCTGGACGGCCTGAGGATTATGCCCACAGAATTCCTGTTCTCTCAGGGTGGGGCACCCCACCTATTGCCCCCTCAGTGAGTTCTTATTCTGCTCCCTTGGGGGTTCCCTCCGGCCAGGGTCAAGAAAACAAAGGGTATGGGGACTTATCAGCACACGATGGAGGTAAGGTCAGGTCCCACTCCATGCATCATTGCTGTGGTTGCCACGACTCTAATAGGGGCTGTCTGCAGAACAAGCCAGACCCACCGGCCCAGGGTGGCCAGCCTGAGTGGCCTGACTTTGTTTTGCACTCACCAGTGGCACATGAATATGTGCCCTACAGGACCAGCATGGGGCAGCCCTTGTTCCCATAGGGTGGCGGGCGAGAGGCACCTGCCTTTCTCCCCTTCCCACACCGGCGCCCACCAGGTTCCTTCCTCTCCTGGCCCTGCTGCTGCTGGAGTGAGGATCAGAAGAGCAGGGCTGGGGACTGGAGGCAGGAGAGGCAGTGAGAGCAGGATGGAGGAGTCCACAAAGCCCCCAGTCTCAGAGTTGTTCGGATGTTCCTCTTTCAGGAGGGGGCCGTGTCTATGCTGTCCCTGGGGTTTTGAGCCAGGCTGTGCCCAGAGATGGGGTATTTGTGGAATTAGTGAGTGAGCAAGGGACAGGAGGGAGAGAAAGAACAAATGAACGAAAGGAAGACTTTGTGCAATGTTCTATTTTTCCCCACTTGTAAACTTGGAAATATCTTAAACATCCTTGCACCTCAGGATCTCCCCACCTTCATCATCTTCTTTCTTGAGTTTTCTGTTCTTATTCATCAGTTTGCTTTCTTCATCTAGGGTAGGGGATGATGTGTAATCTCTAAACCCTCGAATATTTTTCATGAGTTTTTACTGGCATGAGAAGGCTATCTTAGCTGGGTATAGAATCTGCCTTCCTCACCTGTGTAGACACCATTCCATTGTGCTGCACTCTCCTGCTTACTTTGATATGTGTTCTGTTTAGCTAAACTCACAATACTGAAATAAAGACAATTTGGTCATGATGTATTGTCTTTTTTAAATGTCATATTCAATCTGAAGATACTTGCATGTGTATTTTTGGGAGAAATTTTTCTTCTTCATACTTTCTTACTTAGATTTTTGTGTATATATATATATAAAGTCAAAGTTCTGAATGAACTCTGAGCCTAGAGTTTTCCCTGAGGGAATTTCTTACATTATACATTAAAACTATTTAATAATCATAAGTAAGGATTTTTCAGGTTTTTAATTTCTTTTTGTGGCAATTTTGATCAATGCATTTTTCTAGAGATTTTCAACTTCATCAAATGTTTCAAATTTATTGACATAAGTTGGTTTACAATATTTACTTATAATTTTTCTCTTTTCAAAAGTTAGGTATCTATAAGATCTGTAGTGATATCCTCTTTCCACTCCTAATAACAGCTATTTATATCTTCTCATGTTTTCTTGATCAGATTTACCAGAGCCTCATAGATTTTAAAAATTTATTTAGTTCTAATTGGCAAATAATAATTTCGTACACTTATAGGGTACAACATGATGTTCTGATTCATGTATACATTGTAGAGAGATTTACTCCAGCTAATTTTTTTGTGTGTAGAAAACATTAAAGATCCATTCTTTCCACAATTTTGAAATTTAAATGCATTACTATTAACTGTGATCATCATACAGTGCAATAGATTATTAAAACTTCTAAAGATCAAACTTCCGGCATTACTGATCTCCTTACTTTGTATGTTTGTTTTCCATGTTGTTAATTTCTGTTCTTATTTTTTTCCTTCCTTCCTTCTTCCTTTATTCCCCTTCCTCTAGATTACTGAGCCTGGTGCTCAGCCCACTAACTTCCAGATTTCTTTCTATCCTAATGCAACCATCCAACCTATGGAATTACCCTCCATGAGATTTTAGTGGCTTCCTCCATGTTTCACTCTGAGGTACATTTTTTGTCATTCAGTTCAAAATGCCCATTTCCATCACAGTCTCCTCTTTGACTGATGGGCTGTTTCCATCATTCCCAGATATCTGGGTATTTTCTGCTAATTTTTCTTGCCATCCATTTCCAGCATAACAGCACTACAGTTGCTGTTGTATAATTCACAGTCACATTGTCTGTGGGGACACCCGTCAAGCCCAGGGCCTCCCGGGTTCCTATGGTCCAGGTCTCAGCGGGTGTGGGACTCAGACAAGGTGGGCAGGTAAGGCTGGGAGAGTCAGGGAGAGTCACAATGTTCCTAGAATCGCCCTGTCTATGAAAAAGGAGGACTCTTTTTGAAGGTCTCAGGAATGTCTTCCAGCAAAATGTAGTTCAGCTTTGCCATGCAGGGCGCTGTGTAGAGGAGCAGGTGGTATGATCCTGCTGATCCGGGCTTGTATCAAAATGAGGACACACCCCATAATGGCTTCATGGTTGAGTAAGGACTCACAGTCCCTACCCTGTGAGTGACAGCCCCTGCTGTGCTTGGTGACATGGACCCACCATTTAGTTCCAGTGAGAGTCCTCCTTGTGCCCTCTGGGGCCCTGCAGAAGGTCCCATCAGTAACCCAGCTGGTCTCCTAGGGTAGCTCTGTCCCTCCAGATCCTACCAAAACTGTCCCCCAGAGCACAGTCCCACATACTCCATGTGGGACTTAATGAGCCCTCATCAAACCCCTTCTTTTAAGTTGGGTGCAGAAAGGTAAAAGGATTGGATCAGTCCCAGAGGGAGTCAGAGACAGGACTGGAACCCAATGCCCAGACAGACTGTCGAGAAAGTGGGTGAGTCTGTTTCTGGGTGACGAGGTGGAGTTTGGACTGGAGAAGGTTGCTCCTCACAGGACAAAGCAAGCCACAGAGTGGATGCTGCTCAGATAGCATCCCACCTGTGGGCGTCCCAACTCACCCACACTGGGTGACAGGTAGTTCCCGCCCAAGGTTCCTGCTCCTTGTCCAGGTCAGTGTCTGCCTTTGTGGCTGAATGTCTGCCCCTGACTGCCCATGGCAACCCCTGAGGGGTCCCAGGAGTCCAAGCCCCCGTGCAGGGCTGCAAGAGGTAGAACCCTGGAAATTCCAGAACCCTGGCCCAAGCCACACCCTCCTGGGGCGGGGACATGTCCTAACCTGGATTTCTTGAACTCTGCATGACTGGCATTCTGGGCTGGGTGACTGCAGGGGCAGGGGTCTGCCCATGCACTGTGGGACTTTGGCAGCAGCCCTCACCTCTACACACAATATCCTGCCACCCAACTCCCACTCCTTGTGACAATAAAGAATGTCCCAAGACAGGGCTTAATGTCTCCTGAGGGGACAGAACTGCCTCCTGTTGAGAACCACTGACCTCACGCTGAAGAAGGCTGGGGGGTGAGATGTGGTAGGGAGACGGAGGGGAGGGTGCCCAGGGTGGGGCAGGAAGAGTGGCAAGTGGGGAGTGGGGAGGGCTGTCTGGGTCCCCCACCCAAGTCCGCGTGGCCAAATCGAAGGACCAGAAGCCACGGACTCAGCTTCTCAACTGTCCACACAGGGTCCCAGTGGGTGTCGCCTGCTCAGCAGACAGCCTGGAACCTCCTGCAGGACGGGGGTCCTGGGCAGCCTAGAGGCCCCCGGGTGGAGCCTGGGAGGTAGGCAGCACAGACAGGATGGGGCACTCAGACCCATCTCTTCCCAGGAGGGAGGGGAGCAGCTGGGATTATTATCCTTGCTTTCTCCGTGTGAAAAGAGAGTGCACTTTTAGCAAAAAGCTCTGCACAGTCTCTGAGCAATTTCTTTCTTTTGTAAGGTGGAAATGGAAGACAAAAAAGAAGATGGAGCCTTTTCTGGGTCCTCACTCCCCAAGAGGGCCAGCCTAGGAGGCTGCATCCATGCCACCCCGGGCCTCTACTCTGTGCCCAGGTGGGCAGGGGCAGGAAAGAAGAGCAACCCTGGCTGACCTTCATCTGCTGGATGAGGTGACTGTCCTGATCTCCACTCCCTCTAGCAGTGGGGGCTGTGGAGGATTTGACACTCCAGCGTGACACACAGCTGCCTGCCAGCTTCTCTCACCCAGTGTCTCAGTCTGTGGGGCTGAGTCAAGGCTGGAGGCTCAGGGGCTGCAGACCTCAGCTGGCATGGGGTGTCTCCCAGGGGCCGGGCTTGGCTGGGACAGGCCAGTCCCAGCCTGGCTGAGTCAGAGGCTTCTCAGAGGGATAGTGGACAGAGGACAGAGGCCGGCACCCAGAGGTTAGGCGGGCGTGGCTTGAGGGTGCTGGGCAGGTCAGGCGGTGGCCAGTCCACGGAGCCCATGGTGGAGCCTTGCCCTCAGCTTCTTCCCCCAAGCATCACCAGGGCAGGCCTGGGACAGGGGTGGGGAGCTGCTGGTCATAAGGGCCTCCCGGGTAGGGGCATCCCCAGCTCTGGGCCGCCATCACAGTCCCACACACGTGACCGAGGGCTGCTGGGATGGCACAGGGCAGGATTACTGACACAGGACCACAGGACTCCCCGCCTGGCTCCAGCCCACCCAGCAGAGCCGAGAGCTCAGCCAGCATGGTGACTACCTGTTGCCACCCACTCAGTCCCCTTCTTCTCCCTCCAGCAGCTGTTCCAGACACGTGTTTTCTTGGGGGGCACAACTACCCCCTTCATGTACCCCTCCTGCCCACGTGCAGTTTCAATGATCCAGGTGTTTGAAACAGATCGTATTTCAGCTTCATCCACCACTATTACAGATCCATTTGACATTCAGTGTGCGGCAATAACAATGAACTTCCTGGTACTGAATGTCATCCTTCCTCGAGAACTAGAACAGCATTACAATGTCCCTGCGCCTGGGCAGGCTGAGGTCAGCGGAAGGGTGGTGGCCTGGACGGAGCCCTTGGACCTTTCTGCCCACCTGTGACCAAACTCTCCCTGGAGAGGACCAGCCTGGGCTGCCAGCAGGGAAATGAAGCAAGCTGGGAGTCCCACCTCCAGGAGCCTCCATGACAGCTCCCAGCAAGCCCTGTACCCACCTCCTGCCCTCACCCATCACGTAGGACCCCACAACCTTCTCGGGCCCATGACCCCCATCCTCCCCCATCTTTGGGAAACCATATAATGTCTCAAGTCACCTCTGAGTGAAGAGCACTGTGGTTTGAGATAAAAGCTTCAGCACAACCTGACCCAGACTTCCCCAGCCTCGCCTTACGCCTCCTGCCTCCAGCCTCCCTGACTCCAACCCACCAGACTTTGCCCAGAAATCTTGACAAAGCGAATGGCATCTCATCCTTACAAGATCCTGGCAAAGTCTTTATCCTTATGAGTTCCTCCTGCATGCCAAGCCCCTCAGACTCACACTGTCTCGTCTTCACGACAGCCCTGTGAGACGCATGCCACCTCTGCCTGTTTTATAGGTGAATAAAGCGAGGCTCGGAGAGGTGCAATGGGTTGGCGGAGGTGGCCAGTGCACTTGTCCGTGCGGAACTTGTGCTCCTCCCTGGTCCTGTCCTGGGTCTCCCTCCGGCCTCTGCCCCAAGTCTCTGCCCTGGGCAGGCTGTCGCCAACCCAGCAGCCTAAACTGGGTCTGCCCTCTCCATCCCCATCACGCCCCCAGTACAGGGCTTCACCCAGTCCTGTTGTGTGCTGTCGAGTGTCTTCTCCCCCACCCTTGGATTACTCTGTAGGACACAGAAATCTGGGGTGAGGGGAGCAGTGATGCTGGCCGCAGGACCCAACTGGAAGAGTTTGTGCTGGGAGGAGAAGTTGTCCCGATTCCCCATCCCTGGCTCCTCTCAGCCCTGCCCCCTCCCTCACCTGTTGAGATCCACTGACCTCCTCCTTAGGCCTCCTGTTCTTCCATAGAACCAGTGTCTCTCCAGTCCTACTCACTCCTTGTCCCAACCCACCAACTGCTCCGATCCCTGTCTCTGCTCCTGGGTTGCCGGGTAGACACCCTCAGGGCCCGACCTCCCCAGCTTGGGAGAAACTGGCTGGGTCCTCCCACCTAGACCCAGGAGCTCAGGCGTGGAGGGGGGCCCAACCCTCAAATGTTCTCCTAGTGGGAACTCAGGCCCAGACAACAGAAAGAAGCTTGAGAGGAGGGTGGAGCCAGAGGGTGCTGGGCTTCATGGAGCACAGTGAATTCAAGATGAAGGCAAATGCCTTGCTTCTCTTCACTGGAGAAAGGGAGTCTGACCCCGCCCCCCCCCACCCCATTGAGCTGCATTGACCTTAGCTGGTGTCTTGCTCGACTAATGGAATGTGGTAGAAGGGACATCTAGGACCACTGAGGCTGCACCATCCAACATCCTGCAACTTGACCCCACTCATGTGGCTATCTCGCTGTCTAAGATTTTTACTGCCTTGCCACTCTGTGAGAAGCCCAGGCTCCTGTGTAGAGAAAGTGAGACCAAGGGGCATTGAAGCACCAGGCCTGTGCAAGAAGATGCCATCTGGGAGGTAGTGGCCATGGTTGACACTACACAGATCTGAGAAAAACTACCCAGCTTAGCCCTTCCCAAACTTGTGACCCACAAAATCAGGAGCAAAATAAAATGGGTGTTTTAAGACACTATGTTCGGGGAAGGTTTATGACACAGCAATAGATCACCAGAATATAATTGTACCTGGAAGTGGGGTGCTACTGTAACACAAATTAGACAGGTCATCGGCCCTGATTTCACATCATGCACAAAAGTCAACTCAACACGGATTAAAGACTTACACGTAAGACCCGACACTGTAAAACCAGTAGAAGAACACATGAGGGAAACCTCCCCAACACTGGCCTTGGCAATGATTTCTTGAGTATGACACCAAGAGTTTAAGCAATAAAGTAAGAGTAAACAAATGGGACTACATCCAACAAAAAGCCTTCTGCACAGCAAAGGAAATAATCAGAACGAAAAGGCAACTTGTGGAATGGGAGAAAATATTTGCAAACCATCTGATAAAGGGTTAACGTCCAGAGTATATTCAGAACTCAAACAACTCAACAGCAAGAAAAAAGAACCCAATTACAGAATGGGCAAAGAGCCTGCATAGACGTTTCTCAGAAGAAAATACACAAATGGCTAACAGGTATATGAATAAATGCCCAACATCACTAATCAGCAGGGAAATGCAAATCAAAACCACAATGAGATATCACCTCACACCTTTTAGGATGGCCACTGCCACATAGATGAGAGAGCAAGAACTGGGGAGGGTGTGGAGAGAAAGAACCCTTGCAGGCTGCTGTGGGAATGTAAATTGGTATACATATTAGGAAAAACAGTATGAGGGTTTCTCAAATAGTTAAAAATATACTACAGTCCACTACTGGTGATAAATCCAAAGGTTATAAAATCAGTATGTAGAAGGTTATAAAATCTGTATGTTGAAGAAATGTCTGCACATTTATTGCAGCACTATTCACAGCACCCAAGACATGGAATCAGCCTCAGTGTCCATCAGTAGACGAATGTGTAAGAAAAATGGGGTATATCTACTCAGTGGAATACTATTTAGCCATGGAAAGAAGATACTGCCATTTTCAACAATGTAGATAAGCATGGAGCACCTTTTGCTGAGTGAAATAAGCTGGATATAGAAAGACAAATTCTGCGTGATCCAGCTCACATGTGGAATCTAAAAACGTGAATACATAGAAGCAGAAAGAGGAATGTTGGCTCCCAGGGGTTGAGGGGTGGGGACAGGGAGATATTGATCGAAAAGTACAAAGTTGTAGATATGTAGGATGAACAAGTCTAGCTTTTCAATGCACTGCAGGACACTTATAGCTAATAACACTGCATTGTATGCTGGAAATTTGCCAAGAGAGTAGATTTAAGATGCTCTCACTACAAAAAAAGAAAGTAATTATACGAGGAGATGGATATATTAATTAGTTTGACTACAGTAATCATTTCACTGTGTATATGTATATCAAAACATCGTGTTGTGCACCTTTAAACACATATAATTTTATTTCAAAATAATAATTAATGATAAGGGAAAAAACAACCATGGGTCATTCATCAGTTTGGCGATCATGCCGTGGGAGGAGGCCTCAGGGGATTGCTGTTAAGGGCCTGAGGGAGGCGAGGACATTGTTCTTGGAGGCTGGAGAAAAGGCTGTGAGATGACCATGGAAAGATCCTCATGGAAGAGAAAGGACAGCTCACCCACCAGTGGGTTTGGGGGGAGCTCTCTCAGGCAGCATGCGGGGACAGCCAAATGGGTCCATCCAGCTCCTACGATAAAACACAAAGAGACAGAGAGAGGAAGGAGCTCGAGAAGGAACAGCTAAGTTCTTAGCTCTTAGCAGAATTTAGAGCAAGCATAAAAGATTCCCAGCACAAGCAACAACTCCAGGGCAAAAAATGTGTGGCAGCAAGCTAGGGTGACTGCAGGGTTTTTTGTTCAGAACCCAGAGAGATGGCTAGAGTGGCTCACCAGGTTCTCATTCAAACAAAGAACCTCTGAAAGTCCTCAGGGTGTGCCCCGAGGGGCCCCCCAGCTAGACACAGGGGCTTCTGGGAACGTTGAGTGCTATCCATAGTGGACTGCGTGAGGTGAAGGAAGGCCAGCCTCAGTATGCAACACTGGGTAGTTTTTGGCTAAGCCCGTGGATGGTCAACAAATCTGTAGGAACCCCTCAAAGTTCATAAAGAAATTGTGCCATCTAGGACAAAAAGGGATAGTGTTCCCCACCTTCTGTGGGAAGGAGGGAGACTGAGCACAATTTAGCTATGGACAGGAGTAGTTCTCAAGGCAAAGGAAGGATCTTGGAGGACAAGACCCGGAGCCCATGGGTAGAGTCCACACTGGGCAGAGTCTCTCAGGGAGGAGGGACTGACTATCTGGGTTGGTGAATGTCAGAAGTGCACTCCAGCTTCCTGCTTTGTTGAATGGGGTTCACTCTGGTATTCCTGAGTCTCACCACCAGAAGCTGATGAGTTCGGGGCGGGGAGGGTCCCATGACTAGGCTCTGGGGCACAGGTCTTCAGGTAAGAGGAATTTTGCTGAAGAACCAAAGAGCCCAGGTGGACCAGAATTCACTAGCTGAGGAGTTACCAGGCCTCCAGCAGGTGAGACAAGTGGGTGTCTTGAGTGAGGGTGAGTTCATGTTGTGGGGACTTGCAATGAGGTTGAGTGTGTTTTGCATTCAAAAGGAATGTAAACAATTCATGACCACAGTGCAGACTGTGGCAGGTGAAGGATGTTTGCTCTCATGGAGAAATAGAGTCTCATTCACCCCAACTTTGGGCCTGACAACCTTGATAGATAGCAGTAGACATGACATGCTGGGACCTCTAGACTAGGTCATGTGATGTTTTGCGGCATCTGCCTCACTCACTGAGAGGCTTGCTCCAGGGAAACCAGGGGTCATGTTAAAAGTTTAAACAAGCTGAGATGTACCTTCTGTGAGGAGACCAAGCCCTGGGGAGGGGTCCTGGGGAATGAGACACCATGTGGAGGAGAGAGAGAAACAGGAATGTTGAGGCCCCAGGTGTGGAAGTGAAGATGTCATTTTGGAAGTGGAATCCCCAGCCTCAGTTACCCCAGCTGACACCAGCTGAAAGAGATAAACCATCCAGTCAAGTTCTTCCAAAATTCCTGGCCGATCAAAATAAAGTAACTGTTTCAACCACTAAGTTTCAGAGTCGCTTGTTCACACCAATAGATAACAGACTAGGGACTGTAGCTGGGGTTGCAGGATGGGATGGCTAAAGCCCTAGAATGGTTGATGTCTGAGCACATAGTTGTGGTAGCACCCTTTTTTGCATCACACCCTTGTGAAGCTGCCTCCCACACAAAATCTGGGACTGGCCACATGTCCTCAATGAGACAATAGCAACGTGGCAGAGGGTGATGGGGATGCCATCATCAAGCACTCAGACTCCTATCACCACATGTGAAGGAGCCAGGGCCAACCAGTTAGGTGAGGAGAAACACATTGATCAGAAGTTCCCATCACCTCAGCCAATAGCCTGTTGGTCACCAAGTATGTAAGTGAAGACACCCTAGACCATCCAGCTCCCAGCTCACTTACCAACTGAACAAACCCTGTTGAGATCAGCTGATCCAACCAGAGGAAGCTACTGCAGAAGCATGAGTAACATTAACAGTTGTTGTAAGCCACTAAGACTATGGGTGATGTCTCACACAGCAAAAGTGAACTGATGGGGAATTTTTTGGTATGTGCATGATATATTAATTTTTTTAAAAAGTAAACTGAGGCAGTGTCTGTCTGCCAAGAGCTCACATACTTGTCACCAGGCTGTCAAGGGAGGCAGGGCCAGAGGCTGTGTCCTACTTACAACCTGCCTTTAGGGCTCAGTTGGTAACAACCATGCTAAGGAGGAGGGAGGGATATAAACAGTAGAACATTAGATGCAGCCAAAGAGAGATTTACTAAATCAGAAGGTAGAATTGAAGAAATTTTACAGAATGCACTTTAGTGAGGACCAGACTCTGACTTTTCCCCTCTCTTGTCAAAGTCCTAACTAAGGGGCCTGGGAAGTCACACTGTACAAAGTCTCATTGGACAGATTTTTATCCTTCAAGGGTTGTACTACCCAAGAGAGGAGAGGGATGCCAGGCCTGTGAGCCCATGACACGATGGCACCCAGTCTGGGACCATTGGCCCTTGGGCCCCTCTTCTCTCTCCCAGGGCCTCCCTCCTTCATCTGTGTCCTGCTCCTTTTTCCAGAACTTGCCCTGTCCGGTAAGCTCATCACCACCAGTCTCTGGCAGGCATCTCTGCATAGGTGCCCAACACTAGTGGGTTCCTCAGGCTCACTTTCCCCAGCCCAGCTCTGGGCTCCATGTGCTGGATTCTACCCTCAGGTGCCCTCCTTGGAAAGGCCCAGGTGGCACTGCTTTCTGAGTGCTGGCACAGCTAGATCCCCACAACTGAGCCATGCCCTTCCCTGTGCTCAGTGTTGGATGTGGGACTGGGACTTCCAGCAGGTGCCTATGCTGGCCCTGGGCTGTGAGCCAGTGGCACCATGAACTGGTGGCATTGTGAGCCAATAGTATCATGAGCCCGTGATGCTGCAAGCTGCACAGAATTTCTGGGATGTACTTCGTGGGGAGAGAGAGGGAGGGGAGAGACAGGGGAGGGGAGAAATGGGGTGGAGAGATGGAGAGAGGAGAGATAGGGTGGAGAGATGGGGGTGGGGAGAGATGGAGTTGAGAGATGGGGCAGAAAGTAGGGGAGGGAAAGAAGAGGCAGAGAGATGGGGGAGGAGAGATCATCCCAAGAAAGCAGAGTTCAAGCCGACTCTCGTTAAGGGAGGCAGGTACAGTCTGTGTTTTCACCATCACTGTGAGGTCCCTGGGTTGTTGCTCCCCAGCAAATGTGCTTAGCTCATGGTCCCAGGTTGGGGGTCTCTGTTCCTGCACCTGCTCGGGCTACCTCATGTATGCACAGCTGGTGCCACCTGCTTGGGCAGGCGGGACCTGGGTTCAGTGCACGTGGCCATCCACACACTGAGCCCAGTACAGCCTGAGGGGGGTGACTTCATATCCAGCCCCAGCTGGGTAGTCAGAGCAGGATCAGAGTGGGGCAGGAGCTTGGCGGGTGGCAGGCACATGTGTGCAGGAGCTGGATGGTGCCAGGTGTGTGCAGGAGACAGGAAGCCGGTTTAACATTGCCCAGGGTCCTCTGGGTACCGCGGAGGATGCAGCCTGATAAAAGAGGTTTCTGAGACCTGGAAGTCCTGAACACTCCCTGCAAGTACCACCCGCAATCAGGAGGACTGGGCAGGTGCATCCAATGGTGACCCTGCTGGACGGCTATTCCCGTGACTGTTGTGCTGACGCCTGCCTCCCTGGGACATGACCTAGTGAGCCCCCATGCTGGTACTTAGCATCTCACAGAACACACACTCTGAAAATATGTGTGGAACAAAGAATGTGTCCTGTTCCCAGGCTAGTCACCAGACCCCCTTGTCTGGCCCAGGGTTGGAGGGGACCCCCAGGGAGATGGCAGAACATCTCACAGGGAGGCATAGATCCCCACTTTGCCTGGCCGCCTCCCACACCTCCTTCCCCTAGAACCTTTGCCAAGTCTTTAAGAGGCAGAAGGTCTGAGCCAAAGATTCAGATCATTCCAGACAGGGAACTCAAGCCCAGAGAGGGCAGACTTTCACCTGAGGTCACATAGCAAGCTCATGGCAGCACCCTCTCCACACTGTCTCTTTCTCCACCTCTCTGGGGCTCTTCAGTTTTTATCAATGCTTCTGAAAAGTGGGTGTCAGCATGAGGTTAACCTCAGGGGTGACTGGGGAGCTAGAGTGAGAGGATCTGGGAATGGGCTGAGCACACGTTTCCAGGACACTTGCACTGCCCTCCATCCAGCAAGGACCCTGCTGTCTCCCCACCTGACTACAGAGTACAGTACTTGGAGCAAAGGAACCTGACCTGACAGGACTGCAGGTGTGGGTCCTGGAACATGTAACAGGTAGCCGGTCAACTCAGGCAGCAATACCTTGGGCTGACTGGGCACGCCAGTTGGGAGGCCTGGCCTTACTGGGCTGGGGGCTGATGACAACTGTACCACCCCCTGGGCTCCCTGGCCTCTCCCTTCCCCATGCCTTCCCCAAGTCCTGCAGACAGGAGCAAGGGGGTGCTGCCACGGCCCATTGGCGAGCTGATGGACCTTGCCAGGCACTCACCCCTGCTCCCCATCTCATTAGGCAGCCACCGAGCAGCTGGGCCATTGCCTGGTGTGTTGACACAGACAGGCTTATTACCTGACTCACTGAGTCCAGAGGTGTGAACAGGAAAACCCTCATCCCCCTCCCCTGCCACCTAAGCAGTCCGTCCTGGTGTGTAACTGCTTGAGCAAGTGCTCGGAAGGCAGCTCCATGGGGTCTGTGAAGCCATTTCCCAGACATATTCCAAGCCAGCTTCTGTACTTCCTCTGAGAAGCCTCATGCCTGCCCTGCCCATCCTCCCTCTTCCCTCCAGGGCCACACTCAAGGGCCTACAGACACATTCAGCACCTGTGGAGTGGACAGCGCCAGGCCTGCCATCCATACCAATTCTGGGAACTGTTACACAGGACTGCCTCGTGGGGCTGGACGGGGCAGGAGCCTGCATTTCCAGGACCCAGCCCCAGCACACAAACCAAGGGGCAGGTGCACAGTATGCCCACGTAGTGGTCTGAGAAGTTAGTCCGGGGGTCGGAGCGTGGGGCTCAGAGGAGGCAGCACACCATGCACCCCACAGGGCCTCACTCAGTCATCGGAGAGCAGACACAGTCATCACACCCCTCCAGCCTCTGCAACAGTCAGATGCAGGCTTGTCATTGGAGCCATCTGGGCTCTGGGGACCCAGGCAGGCTTTGGTAAACTTGACTTTCCCTGACCTGAATTTCAGATCCCCTCAGCTCTGACAGTGTCCAATAAATAACTCCACCCACGTGAGTGATGGCGAACCCCAGAATGGCTTTAATTTTGCAGAGCGATAAATTAAATGCAATGTCTGCCTCGTGTGCACGATTAAATTCTCTTTATAGCATTCCATGTTGCTTTATGACTAGACTACTGCACCTCCTGGGATTCTTGGCAGGGTCCTCTGCAGACAGGTGGCTCCCCCAGGCCTGGCCTTCCAGTCACTGGTTGGCGAGGTTCCTGCTGATGCATCCTTGGGAGCCACAGGCCTGGGAAGCTAAGTCCACAGAACTGAGCGAGCCCCACGTGCCTC
The DNA here is from genome assembly GCF_000164805.1 of Carlito syrichta. Taxonomy (NCBI): domain Eukaryota; kingdom Metazoa; phylum Chordata; class Mammalia; order Primates; family Tarsiidae; genus Carlito; species Carlito syrichta. The sequence goes on from NW_007247131.1 coordinate 241,040, forward strand.
CGGCCTACAGTGAGGCTTGCAGGCTCTGCCCCCATTTCTCCATTTTGGCATTCCTGTTTGTACTTTTCCTCTGTTCTTTCCCCCCACCCCTCTTCTTCTGTTCTTCATGTGAATTGAACAGTTTTAAATTCCTTATTTTTCCTTCTGTGCTGTTTTGGATGCTGTAATGCTATTTACACTCTTTTAATGGTTGCTATGATCTTAATGTTTGTGTGTCCCCAGTTCTCCTATGTTGAAACTGCACTCCCCAAGCAAGAGGTGAAGCCTTTGGGAGGCGATCAGTGCCCTTACAAAGAGGCTGAGGATGCATGTTCCCGCTTCTGCTGTGTGAGGACTCCTCAAGAAGACACCATCCATGAGAAACAGGCCCACACTAGGCCTGCTGACACCTTGATCTTCTCAGGCTCTAGAACTGTGAGCAATGAGCATCTGTTGCTTACTGATTGCCCAATCTAAGGTATTTTGTTATAGCAGCACGCATTTACTAACACAGTATTCATTTCAAAATATGAATACACTTATTTACAAAGTCAAGAGTTAACCAAGGGTCCTAGCCAGTTCAGTAAAGGAAGCAAAGAAATAAATGCACAAGGAAAAAAAAGAAAATATCATCATTGTTGCAGATAATATGATTGCTTAAGTAGAAAGGAGAAAATTAACATTAATTAGAATGAACAAGCTCATTCTGCAAGTTTGACAGATACAAAATCAATGTCCCAAAGTAACTGCACTTCCATACAGTTTCAATCTGTAACAATTCTATACCAGTCACAGTTAGAAAATATAACAGAGTAAATGCCTGTAGTCCCAGCTACTCTAGAGGTTGACACAGGAGGAATCGCCTGAGCCCAGGAGGTCAAGGCTGAGGCTGAGATGAGCCATGATTGTGCCACTGCACTGGGGACACACACACACACACACACACACACACACACACACACACAAACATACACTCTCTCTCTCTCTCTCTCTCTCTCTCTCTCTGTCTCTCACGTGCGCACGCGAAATGCCTTTTGTAAACCCTCTAGGAAATTCTGATTGTGATCATAGACTGAGCATCTGCATTTCACTTTCTTTCCAAACTTCAACTAAAATTACAGAAATAAGTTTTTTTTAAAGACATAAACTCTCAAGGACAAACAGAACAGAACAGGAAGAGGGAAGGCATACTTTATGACAGACTAAATCATAAACAACAAACAGTAAACAGTAAAAACAAACACAACAAAATCTTGGAAGCTGAGAAAGCAGATAGACAAGTGGTAACTGCCTCAGCAGACTTGAGAAAGACAAATCCTGAGCCAGCAAGGGAAAGGCTGTGAATAAGCCTGATTTGTTCCCAAGAATATTTAAAATCTAAGGAACTGGCAGCAGCAGGTGTGTCTAGGACTGAAAATGGAGTAGTCAGTGCCAGGACTAGGATAAGGCAAGCAAAATCCCAGAGCACAGAATTCAGGAAGCCTGCATCACTAGCTGTTAGAGAAGTGCACATTCACACCACGATGAGATATCACTCACACCAGCAGAACACCTAAAATAAAAACTAATGATAACGCCAAATGCTAGCAAGGATGTGGAGAAACTGGAGGTCACTCATATATTGCTGGCAGGAGTGTAAAGTGGTTATAATCGCTCTGAAAAATAGCCTGGCAGTTATTTATGCAATCAAAAATAACTTTATCTTACAACCTAGCAATTGTACTCTCGATAATTTATCCTAAAGAAAAAAAATTTATGTTCACACGTAAGTCTGTACACCACTGTTCATAGCAGCTTTACTTGTAATAGCCCAAACCTAGAAACAACCAACATTGTCTACAGCAGGTGCATGGTTAAACAGACTGTTGTGCATCTACACCATGGACTACTACTCAGCAATAAAAAGGAACAAATTGTTGATGCAGGTAATAACTTGGATGGCACTTAAGAGAATTATGCTGGGGTGGAGGGGATAATCTCAAAAGGTCACGTGATTTATGACTCCATTTATACAACATTCTCAAAGTGACAAAAATATAGAGATTGATAAAAGATGAGTGGTTGCCAGTTTAAAAAAAAAACAAAAACAAAAACAGGAGAGAGGTAAAAGGACTGACCAAGATGATGGTGAAGGGAGATCCAGGCAGACAGACCAGATTGGAGCAGATTTTCTAAGATACTAGACTATCAAAGGCTGTCACACCAGGCTTTCTGCTGATGGACCATTTTTTAAAATCCTAATTAAACCACAGAATGATTTCCACCAAACAAGGGAACAAACCATGAAAGAGGAAGATATGAATGTGATCCAGGAAACAGGGACCCCAACCTGGAAGAAGAGCATCAGCACAGTCAGGTCCCAGATGAAGTGTGCAGCCAACCCAGAACAGAGGAGAAAGAAATCTTTGGGCAGAGGGTCTCCAGGAACAAGTGATGTGAAAAGGCGCATAAAAAGTATATTTGAAGGCGTGGGCAAAGTTAGTAACAGGTTAGAAAAAAGTTAAGCAAATGAAAAACCAAGGCCATTAATAACTTTAGGAAACATAGAAAGTAAAAAAGAAACATAATTAGAGTGTGCTATAATGCTAAGCTGAGTTGTGAATGTTATACAGATATAACATAAATGCACAAAATTTATTTTAACCAACAACTGTAATATAACTACCTATCCTGGGAAAGTTGAGAGGGGAAGCAGAAGGGATGGCAGAAGACAAAGGCTAAATCCTCACACTATTATAAGAAAATTTTAAATGACTTAAACAAAAGATAGCAGTATACACACAATATTTAGAAAAATGCAGATGTGTAAATGCCACAAAAACATTTAAGTCAACAATGATTTATTCTAGAAATGACACTAGAAGGATCAGGGAAGAAAAGATCAGTGGACTTCTGTATCTTGTTCCAAATCTTCCAGTACTGGATGAGTTTTGTTGTTTTAGCTATATACAAGAGGAGATCTGAAAAACCCCAGAATTTATGTATAAAAATTTGTGTATTTATTCTTACATGTTTAAACTTCAGCCATCTTCAAAGTACTCTCAGTTTCAGCCGGGCTCGGTGGCTCAGCCTGTAATCCCTCACCTTTAGGAGGCTGAGGTGAGTGGATTGCCTGAGCCCACGGGTTCAAGACCCACCTAGGCAGCGAGAACTCATCTCTACAATAAATCAAAAAATCAGCCGGGCGTGGGAGCGCATGCCTGTAATTCCGGCTACTCGGAAGGCTGAGGCGGAAGGATCGCCGAAGCCCAGTAGGTCGAGGCTGCGGTGGCCGGGAGCGGCCACTGCACTCCAGTCTGGGCGACAGAGTAAGACTCCAACTCAAAAAAAAAAAAGTACTCTCAGTTTCATGCAATTCCCCTATCCAGACACTTTTTCCACTGCTCAAAACTGCTTTTGGACTCGTCAGTTTTGATGCCTTTTTAGTGCTTCTGCTGTTTTTTGTTTCACCTCTTCCACATCTGCAAACTGTTTCCTTTGAGGACTTTTTTTTTAATCAAGGAAAGAAAAAAAAAAGATGTGTGGGTTGAGATCGGGTGAATAGGGAGGGTGGGGCAGGGGGTTCATTCTGGTTTTGGTCAAAAACTGCTGAACACTCAGTACAGTGTGAGCAAGTGCACACATAAATTACCCATCATGAAACGGGTAATGCCCACCTGGATGGGATCGCTAAGGGCCCCAGCAATGCTCACTTGGCTTGCATCCCTAGAAGGCCCCAGCAATGTCCACCTGGCTGACATCCCTAGAGGGCCTCAGTAATGCCCACCTGTCTGGCATCCCTAGATGGCCAAGCCATGTCCACCTGGCTGTCATCCCTAGAGGGCCTCAGCAATGCCCACCTGGCTGTCATCCCTAGAGGGCCTCAGCAATGCCCACCTGGCTGACATCCCTAGAGGGCCGCAACAATGCCCACCTGGCTGACATCCCTAGAGGACCTCAGTAATGCCCACCTGTCTGGCATCCCTAGATGGCCAAGCCATGTCCACCTGGCTGTCATCCCTAGAGGGCCTCAGCAATGCCCACCTGGCTGATATCCCTAGAGGGCCGCAACAATGCCCACCTGGCTGGCATCCCTAGTGGGTCCCAGCAATGCCCACCTGGCTGGCATCCCTGGAGTGTTCCAGCATTGCCCATCTGGCTGTCATCCCTAGAGGGCCCAGCATTACCCACCTGGCTGGCACCTCTAGAGAGCCCCCAAGCCTTTTCCCTATTCCAGAAAAGGATAGAGCTTGTATGGCACAGTGGAGTAAATAGGTCAGGCACTCCAGGATTTAGGGACCAGGCAGAGCATCCAGGGGCCAGGCTGCCCCAGCCCCAGCACAGCCACCCGTCTAGAGTGGGGGGCTCCATTGCCCAGACACGCCAGCACCCCAATCATAGCTCCCCTGCAGGCTCATCTGCAGAAAGGCTAGATCACGGGCTCCTGGGAATTTATATCAGGTTTTTTACAGCAGTGTCATGATTGGAAAAAGCCCTGCAGACAACATAAATGCCCCCAGTGATAGAGATGATCAGCAAATTGTGATAAACTCACACGACGCAGTCCCAGACCACAGCAAAGGCTGACAGAGTGCACCTCAAGCATGTCCGTTGCTGGCTCACATGGGTCATGTCGATGGGAGGAGTGAGACATGAATGCTGTGCATGGAGGAAGATTCTGTTTCCATCAACGCTAAAAGCAGCTAAAACAGAACAATGCATTATTTAGGGTTACAGATACAAACAGTAAAAAATGACCAAGGAAAACAAGGGAAGAATGAACACAGATTCAAGTCGGCAGCACCCAGGAGCCCCTGGGTGCAGGGAAGAGACTGTTCGAAAGAAGCAAATTGTGGGCTGTGGAGGCCTGGGGTAGGGGGCTCTATCCCAGGGGTATCTACACAGGCATTCACATTATTAGCATTATTGTTATGCTTTAAACTGTGTACATGTATCCCGTGCTCTCAAATATGTATAAAACATGAATAAAATTAAAATGACTAGCAAGAAAATAAGCAAAATAAACTAGCTGATGCTGTAATCCTCCTATTCTCCAGCAACACAGGATGAGAGAATGCTCTCACCCATACCGCCTACCGCCATCTATATGTCACTGTTTCTAAGCATTTTATTCCCATCTTGCTTTTTCGAGCCAGACGTCCTCAGTGCTGCTGCATATCTGCCATGCTGACCGGAATGTGTCCACATGTTGATCTCTTCTTTGCTTGCCATTTCTTCTTTTGCTTCAGAACCTCCTCCTGGCTCATTCTGCCTCTTCCTAAAGCAGTATCTGTTGCTGACAAGTTTAAAGTTTTCTGCTTTAGGCTTATCTATTTCAGATCTTAAAAATAAATTTTCTCTGCTGGATGCAAAGGCTCACACCTGTAATCCCAGTACTTTGGGAGGCCAAGGCAGAAGGAATGCTTGAGCCCAGGCATTCAAGACCAGCCTAAGCAACATAACAAGACCTCTTCACCACAAAACTAAGAAAAAAAAAATTAGCCAGGTGAGGTGGGACACACCTGTAATCTCACCTACTTGGGGAGGCTGAGGCAGGAGGATTGCTTGAGGTCAGGAGTTGGAGGCTATAGTGAGCCATGATCATGCCACTGGCACTGCAGCCTGGGGCCATGGAGTGAGACTCCAACTCAAAAATAAATATTTTTTCCCAGGTATGCAATTCTAGGTTATGCATCAATTACCAGTTGTCCCAGTATCTGCAGTCCCCTTCTTGAGTCATAAACCCCATAATTTTCAGGTGGGTTGGCGGCCACCAGGAATAAAGACTGCATTTCCCAACCCCACCTGCAGTGATGTCTAGCTGTGTGACTAAGTCCTGGCAATGGAGTACAAGGGGGATTTTTATGTGCCACTCCGAGAAAGTGTTCTTCCTGGGGAGAGAGTGTGGGTCCTCCTTGGCTTCCTTGGCCCCCTTGCTCTCTGGAGTGTGCGGTGTTAGCTGACATAGCAACAGCCATCCTGTGCCAGGTAGTGGCCTCAGGAATAGAAGCCATAGACAATGGAACAGCAAAGTGGAAGCAGCCAGGATGCCTGACGCTGGATTCACAGTCCTGGGCCAACCCCTTTCAGCTTTAGAACCACAAAGAGAAATGCATTCAGGTCACATTGGGGTTCCAGTCATTTGGGGGCTCTCAGTAACCAGCAGAGCCTGATTCTCATCAGGCACAGAAGCAGATGCCACAGAAACTCCTCTGAAAGCAGCAGTAGAATCCTGGAGGGCACCCCTGTCCGCAGCTGGGTGCTTGACTCACATCGGTCACTTCATCTTCACAGGAGCCCACACGTTCCCTGGTCATCGGGAGACACCACATCAAACAGAAGGCACATGGCTTCCATGGTGTTGCCCAGTGCCCCTGGGTCTGTGTGGACAATGCCCTCTGCCCTGGCCACCATGGAACCATGCCCTCTGTCTTGGCCTCTGTGTGGACAATGACCTCTATCCTGGGCTCTGTGTGGAGGATACCTTCCATCCTGGGCTCTGTGTGGAAGACACCCTCTATCCTGGGCTCCATGCAGATGGCACCCTCCATCCTGGCTTCCATGTGGACAACACCCTCTGTCCTGGCCTCCGTGTGGACAATGCCCTCTGTCCATCTCCAGAAGGACCCCTTTCCCCCATGCCCCTGGGCACAGGGCCCAGCTGAGGCACAGGACAAACAGCACCAGGCCATCCATGAGACGCTTGTGGATGTGTACGGGTGTGTCCCTCCATGGCCCTGGCATCAGGGGACGGAAGGCCACCACAGACTCAGAGACAGACTGAGTTCTGGTCTCAGCTTCTCCCAGACAAAGTCCCTGTGTGACACTGGACAAAACCATCCACTCCTCAGGGACGTGCTTCCTCCATCCACAAAACATTGTTCCTCCACTCCTCTGTGTGCTCAACCCCCAAAGTGCAGGGCAGGAACGAGGCCCAGGTGGGGACCACTCCTGGCCGGAGGCAGAGGAGACGCCGGGGCTGGGCTGGCAGCAGGGAAAAGCCGGGACTACTCCTGGCTGGAGGCAGAGAAGACCCCAGGGTTGGACTGGGGAGAGGGGCTGAGTTTGTGCAGGGCTGGGAGAAGAGGGACTGAAGGGAGTCTCCTTTGGGCCATGCCGGCTCGCTGTGTGCCTGCTGATCGCTATGGCCTCAGGGTCGGCCTCCCCTCCTAGCTGCCCCAGTGGAGTGGATACTGCCATTTCGAAGGGCTCCTCCCGACCCTGTGTACTCTGGCTTGGGCCAGGCTCTTTGCCAGGTACAGAGGGTCTCTGTGGGAGAAAAGGAAGGTAAGCCGGGAGTGCGAGAGCCCAGGGCTAGGTGTAGGACCTTGGGGAGCCTGAGGTCATGGCAGCCCCCCAGCCTCAGAGCCGGCAGACCTGGCTCCATCCCATCACCAACATGCCCACTGGCTGTCTCTGCTGGGTACGTCCCTTTAAGCCCCAGAGGCTGTTTCCTCATGGGAGATAATCCAGGGGCCCTGGAGCTATCCTGGAAAGGGTAGCCCCTGGAAAAGCCCGGGAAGCGCCTCACATGCAGAAGAGTGCAAGCACATCTCAATCGACAGCTCCAGGGACGGCCCACAGCTGTGCCCATGACGCAGCAGTGTGAGGGCGTGCAGGCCCTCCTAGGCCAAGCTCAGGGGCTGGGGAGCCCCCTGAGCACAGGTGGGGTGCAGGCAAACTCATGTGGTAGGAATGGTGGCAGGAGGGGCAGACAGGTCCAGGGAACTCTGCATGTGCCAAGGGTCTTGGAAAGTACGAGACTGCCCCACGCAGACGGGAAGGCTAGAGTTGGGGAAACTGAGTCACGCTGCCTGGAACAGCCATCCCGTGTCAGGGCGTGGGGCTGAGGCTGGAGGGGCCTGAAGAACCCGGGGCCTGCATCCCATGTTCCTGCCGTTGTTCTGTGGTGAGTCCTGTCCACACCACTCAGCGCCGGGAGCGTCTTGCAGCTTTTGTTCCAGGATTTATTTTTTCATTGGGTTGATGTGAGAGTCCCCTCACGCGGTGCTCTCCATCGTCAGCAAAATAAAGATGCAAATAAATCCCCTGACCCGGCTCTGGGGCCGCCGAGCAATGCGCCGCCCCCCCCGCCATGCTCACTGCACATGGCGGCTTTGAATTTTAAATTTCATTTTCCTGTCGCTTTTCAATAACTGCTTTTCCCCGCGATGTCTCGAGTCTTGACCTTATAATGCCCGAGTTAAAAGGCAGTGTCTTGTTTCCAGCTGCAGATAATTTACTTTTGAATGGTCCAATTACACGGCAGCCTGGGCTCTGCCGGGCTGCGGAGACGTTGCCGTTTGCCCGGGAGATAATGGTGTCGCGGGCAACATATCTGCCTGCCGACCCGGGCCTGTCCTCAGGGTGGCCTCCAGCTGGCCCGACGGCAGGCCTCGTCTAAGGAGGTCCTGACAGGCACGGCCACCTGGTGCCTCCCTGGGTGGGCCTTCCTCGAGTCTGGAGACGTGTCCACTGTCAGACGTGACCGTCTCCGGCCCCTGGACTGAGGTTGTGGGTGGTGGCACCAGCCCCGGCTCTTGTGGCCACCGAGGACCTGCTCAGAGCTGGGGAGGACGGAGAGCGCAGCTTCTGTGGGTTCAAGTGTAGCCGAGGCACCTGGGGGTGTCAGAGGTGATGGGAGACCACGAGCAGCCAACTGAGATTTGAAGGAAGCGAAATGACCAACCACTACCAGCCCTGACCTGGCCCAACTGCAGCAGGGTGGCTTGGTGGATTTTATGTGCACGGGACATAAACTCTGAATGACGTAAATGATCTGCCCTTTCAAATTTCTTAAAATGGAACACTGAAGTGCTTTGCTGCTCTACAATATTTCTTCCCTGGGCACAAGATGCTGATTTCTGAGTGGTTTTGCTTCAAAGAATGCCTGGGTCTAAGTGAGCCCATTTTAAAACCCAAAGAAAATTCCCTCATGGTTCTTTTTATTTTATTTTATTTATTTTTGTTATTATAAAGATGTGGGGTACAATTCGGGGTTAGGTATACAAACATTGATTATGCAGGTACCCTTGTTGATGAGGTATGCCCCTCCCTCCCCTAGCAGTTTCCCTCAACTGCCAATCCCACTCCCCTTCCCCTGACAGTTTCCCACTACTGCCAATCCCTTTCTTATAGTATTATGATAATTGTTCAAGGTCTGCTTATGAGTGAGAACATATGGTACTCTGTTCTTTGTTTCTGTGATAGATCGCTGAGTATGATTGACTCCAAATCCATCCAAGTTGCTAGGAAGTCCATATGTTTGTCCTTCTTTATGGCTGTGTAATATTCCATTGTGCATTTGTACCACGTTTTCTCTATCCAGTCCAGCTTTGATGAGCAACATGGTTGGATCCATGTTTTTGCTATTGTGAATAGTGCTGCAACAAACATACGTGTGCAGGTATGTTTTTTGCAGAATGATTTGAGATCCTCTGGGTATATTCCTAATAGGGGAATTGCTGGGTTGAGGCAGAGGAAGACCTGGCAGCTGTTCCACGTTGATGGCACAAGCATTTGTCCAGAACTCGAAACAAACACCCCCTGCATTTGAAACAAAGTGCTTTCTCCTTGGATTTTTCTCTTACAAATAAATCAAAATAAATGACAACTTGGAGAAGGTTTTCCCCCAACCCATGGGAAGTGTGAAATGGGCCGGCCCACCGGCCCCACTTCCCAGACGAGACTGTCCCCGCAGCGCACCAGGGACCGTTTCTGCGGTCATGAGGGCATCAACGGGCCCTTCCAGGGACAACTGTGACATCCTTCTTGGGGGCAGCACAGGGCCCTGAGTCTGCCTCTGCACTGGAGTCCAGCTCTGTGGGGAGGTTTCAGGTGACAGCAGAGAAGGGAGGGCCCCGGGGAAGCGGAGGGAGGCTGAGGGGGCAGAGGGGAGGCAGAGAGGGTGCTCTGGAGGGAATGCCACTCAGCCCTCCTTCCCCTCCGCCTTGGAGCCTCTGCAGTCGGGCCTAAGACCCACTCAGCCTGCATGGGGTGCCCCTGCCTGTAACACACAGCCACTTGTGTTGCAAGCCCATCCTAGCCCTCATGCCCAGGGATCCTGGGGAGGAGCTCCGGGTCTCCAGGCACCACACAGGGATAGCGGGTCGTCTCCACAGGCTCTGTTTCCACTTCCAGTGCAGACCCGTCCCATGGGAGAAGCTGCTCTGTCAATCCCGTGCCTTTGACTGAGTGCCTGCTGAATACCAGGCCTGGGTCATGAGTCTGTGACGCCTGAAGACAGCGGCAAACTCCCGCTCCTTCTGGCAGAGGGTGGAGCCTGACTCCTAGGCCCCTTGACTCTGAGCCAGCTCTGGGACTGGCCTTGACGTGGCACTAGGTGGGCCTCAGGCCCAGCCCCTGAGAAGGGTCCTGCTCGGAAGGAGCTTCCCATAGTGGGGGCTGTAGGGAGGGAAGGCCCCGGAGAAAAAAAGGCTGGGGAGAGCTTGACAACGGGAGGGACCCGGCACCCAGGCACATCCCTGAGAGCTACCCTGCTCCCTGCCTGGCCCCCAGGCACACCCTGCCCTCATGTCCAGCCTCCCAAGCACCACCCCGCAGTTGCTCTGCCCTCTTACCCCTCCTCCCTGAGGCCTCCCAACCCAGGGGAGCCTCCTTGCCCTTCTGCCCAGCCTCCCCAGGCCTCCGTGTGGAGAGGGAGCCCTCGCAGAGGCAGACTGTCCACTGCGGCCTAGTGACGTCCTCCTCGAGAAGATGAAGTGAGCCTGGGCTTAAGGCACCTGGTGACATCCTGGCTCCAGCTCTGTCCCTCCCATGGGAACCTCTGAGGCCGTGGTAGGGCCACAGGGAGACACAGGGAGGTCATGGGACCCGACCAAAGGCACCAGTGAGCCTGCATGGGAAGGGCCGAGGGGGCTCCCCACTTAGATATCTCCTGTGCCAGGTAGGCAGCTGGCCAACCTCAACGCAGTCCCTTGGGCCCCAGGGAGGAGGGCGTGAGCATCGGCTGGTTTGGCTCAGTCTTCCTCCTTGGGGTGAGCTTCCTTGGCACGCAGCATCCTTGACCGCCTCTCCAGAGCCGGGCTCTGCCTCTGCTGGAGAGCAGCCTGGCTCAGTTGTGCCTGGATGGAGGGTCGGTGCACCCACTCTTGGTTCACCATTCGCACATCCACGAGGCCAGCAGTCTTGGCCCATGCCTGTCTCTGCCCAGCTTCAACTGCCATCTGCTTGTGCAACCCACTGAACCATGGGCTGGGCAGTGGGTTCCAACCACACCGTGATGCCCTCCCCCTCCTGCCAGACTGGCCCTGCCTCCTCAAGCCCAGGACTCCCCGGAGCCTCCCCAGACTTCCCTCCAGGAAGACGGGGCTACTCAGCTCAGACTGCCACCCTCCTTTCATGAGGGAGGCTGCTCTGTCCTAAGGCTTCTTAGGACTGACACAGAACACATGGTTGGGCTCGCTACACATTCAGGTCTGAACAGGGACTTTCCTGCAGCAGCTTCAGAGCAGCTCACTATAACCTCAGACTCCTGGGATCAGGCAAACCTCCCGCCTCAGCCTCCCAAGTAGCTGGGACTGACAGCACATGCTATCATACCTGACTGATGTTTTTTATTTTTTGTAGAGACAGGTTCTCACTATATTGCCCAGGCTGGTTTCAAACTCCTGGGCTCAACTGGTCCTCCCACTTCAGACTTGCAAAGTGCTGGGATTACAGGTGTGAGCCGCCGAGGCTGGCCCCAAACGCTAACATCTTTTAAGGACTTGCCTTCGAGGGTGCACCCTAGCACAGTCAGTCAGAGCACGTTGAAAGACCAATTCAGACTCAAAACAAGGAGAAATAGACCCTCCCCCTCAATGGGGACACAGCAAAAAAAAAAACATGCGGCCAAATTGAATCTACCACGGTACGTTGTAGTTGCCCAAGCCGCGTGCAGCGAGAGAAAGCAGGTGAGTCATCATGGAGATGTCATTAGAAGCAAAGGTTTTCAGCATGGGAGGAGCCAGATATATGTTAAAAATTGAAGAAGTTGAACAAAACACTGCAATCTTGCATTTAAATGGGAAATAACAGTATGAACTCATGATTTTTTTTTAATCTTAAAAAAAAATAGTATGTATTTCCCAGTTTGGCCACAGAAAAGGTTTAGAAGGAATGAAGTGCCTAGTAGCAATGGTCTCTTAGCTCCCAGGTTGCAATCATTGAAAGAAACCAGGGCTCCTTGGAGAAATGGCCGATTTGAAGTTTGGAGCAGAAAATACGAGAGATGATTCTGGAACGTCTGGTCGTATGAGAGAACAAGGCAACCCTCAGTTAGGAGGCACCTGGAATGACATCCCTCTAGCGGGATTATGAAATAATATTCAGGTCAAAACATTCTGTATCTATGTTAGGGGCAAAATTATGTCTCTTCAAGATTCACATGTTGAAGTCCTACTCCCCAGGACCTCCAAATGGGACTGTATTTGAAGAGTCTTTAAGAGGTGATTAAAGCCAGGTGGCTCACACCTGTAATCCCAGCACTTTGGGAGGCCAAGGCAAGAGGATCACTTGAGCCCAGGGGTTCAAGACCAGTCTAGGCAGCATAGACTTCATCTCTATAAAAATAATAATAATATAAATTAGCCAACCATGGTGGCACACACCTACTTGGGAGTAATCCCAGCTACTTGGGAGGCTGTCATAAGAGGATTGATTGCGCGAGCCCAGGAGTTGGAGGCTGCAGTGAGTCACAATCATGCCACTACACCCCAGCCTGGGCAACAGAGCGAGACCCTGACTCAAAAAAAAAGTAACTGAGTTAAAATGAATTCATTAGGGTGGGCCCTGATCCAACCTGACTGGTGTCCCTGTAGGATGAGATTAGGACACACAGAGGACACAGTGAGGAGGGGACTGTTTGAGAGCCAAGCAGTCGGTCCTGGACCAGACCCTCCCTCACACCCGGGAAGGGACCTGCCTGCACCTTGGTCCTGGCCATGCAGCCACCAGCCCTGCAGGACAACACATTTCCACTGTTCAAGCCCCATAGCGTGTTGTGCTTTGTCTCAGCAGCCCTGAGAAACTAACATAATCTATCCCTCTACACATATCATCTATGACTGTAATGAATTGAAACCAAATCAAATGACACCAAATGCTAAAAAGTGAAAGACAACCTCCCAGGCATTGGCACCATTCGTCCCTGGAAACCGGCTGCTTTGGGAGAACCATAGAGACTCTGGTTTTCCGGAGTGAGCTGTCGGCCAAGGTGCTTCAGTTCCCTGATGCTGCCCTGGGGAGCGGGGACAGACAGGTGGAGCCAACTGGAGGACCCCTGGACAGAGTTCCAGGCTCACAGCAGCCCAGAAGCATGTGGGGCAATGGCAGAGGGAAGAGTTGCGGGTGTGGATGCTCTCGGCTGCAGAGGCACAGGGCTTGGGGCACTGTCTGGCCACAGACGAACACGTTTCCACCCTGGCAACGTGGAAGCTGGGAAGGACAAGGAATCCGGAAAGACCTTTTAGATTCCCCCACACATGGCAGGTCATGGAGGGACATTGGATGCTTCCTTCCATGCATGTTCCTACATGTGCAGTCACATCACACATATGCATGTTTGCACATGCACGCAGTCACATTCACATGCATGCATTTTCACAATCATATACTGCATATTCAAATCCACACACATGCATATTCACACTCGCATGCATGCATATTCATAGTCACACGTACATGAATGCATAATCACACTCACAAGCATGCAAACTCACACTCATATATACTCACATTCACACACATGCACATTCACATTCACACACATGCATATTCACATTCACACTTGCATATTCACACGTGCATGTGTAGTCACACCCACATGCATGTATGTTCACACCCAAATGCATATTCACATTCACATGTATATAAATGCATATTTATATGCACACTCACAAGCATGCATGTTCACTCTCACACTTGCATATTCACACTCGCATGCATACATATTCACACTCATATATATTCACACTTGCAAGCTTGCATGTTCACACTCATGCATATTCACACATATGTTCATAATCACACATTCACACATAGTCACATTCACATGCATACATATTCACACTCTCAATGCATATTCAGGCACATTTATATTCACACTTTCACTCATGTGCACTCATACACATGCATATTTACACTAACATGTGTACTCAAACATGCATGATGATCATTCACAATAACGTCCACTCACACTCACATGCATGTGTGCTCACACGCATGCATATTCACACGTGCATGCATACTCACACTCACTCATGCTTATTCACATACAAGGCATGCATATTCACACTTACAAGCATGCATGTTTACATGTGCATTCACATGTATGCATATTCACACTCATGTGCACTTACACTCACACATGCATATTCACACACATGCATACACGTGTACATCCACACACATGCACATCAGCACTCACACACACACATTTGCACACCCATGTGCTTGCACACTCTCATGCACACACCCTCTCACATGCACACTTGCTCACACACTCACACTTGCACTTTCACGTGCACTCACACATGCGCACTCGCTTTTGCATGCACGCTGTCACACCTGCATGCACACGCACACACTCTCAGGCATACTCCCACAGGGGCTGTGGTCAGGGTCCCAGCAGGAGTGAGCAGCCCCTCCAGGACCAGGGAGGGAGGAGGATGAAGGACCACTCCCAGGACAGCAGGGCTGGTGAAGCCCCCACAGAGCAATTACAGCCACGGGGGTCCCCAACCCAAAAGGACAAGGGGGGCGGGGCCAATGAGAGCTGCAGCCCAGGAAAGGGCACCAGCACGATGAGCCGCACTGTCATCGTCACTGCCCTTGAGCAGTCGACTGGATGGGTGGCAGCAGGGGCTGAACCCCACAGGAGCCACCCCCAGCACAGGGCAGGGCTGACGGGTGAGGAGCAGAGGTCGGGGTCACCGAGGTGAGTAACCAGGACACACGTGTGTGCACAGGGTCACATCACGTGGGCCACTGGGAGCTGCCCTTGCACCCATCGTGCACCAGGCGTCCCAGGTCGCGCTGCAGGCACAGCTCCCTCGTGACCGCTCAGGCTGCTGGGACTCCTGACGGGAGGCACACAGACCTTGCCACCCCTCTGACTGCAGACTCCGGACCCTGCCTGGCATCTCACTCCATAAACAATGAAGCAACAGCCTGGGAGGTCCATCTTGGCTTGTTTTTCCAACAAGCTCCTTGGGATAAACCACAAGAGCATCCTTTGTCGCACCATTGTCCAGAGTCGGGCTTCCACAGGCAGCTCCTAATGGAAGGCACATGCGCCTTGGAGCTGCTCTCTAGCCCGAGGGGTCTGGAATTAAACAGGATGTTGCCCAACCCAGGCTCAGGCGCCAAGACCTTGGCATTCAGGATTCTAGGGTTAGTGGGAGCCCATCTTCAGCCCGAGTCCACTCCCTCCTGCCCCGACATGCCCTGTTCCCATCTCTCCTCCCCAGTTGGATACCGATGTCCAACCCTGTGTCCCCGGCAGGTATGTCTTCACCAAGACATTGGCCCCAGAGGCCCCCAGCCTGCAAAGACCCACAGCAGGTCCTGGGGGGATCTGAACTGAGGCAAGGGCCGGCTGGTGGGCAGGCAGGGGTGAAGCCGTGCCTAGAGTCTTCCAGAATGACATGGAAGTTTGACCCTGAAGTGAAGGCTGGTGCCCCGGTGCTGCCCACCCCTCTCAGAGCGCCTTGGGGACCAAAGCTCAGTGGTTTAGATGCCACCAGTGGGACCAGATCTGCCCACAGTGCGTGGGTGGGAAGCCCCTCGAACCTCAGCACACACACGGATTTAGCTGTGATACCGTAAAGCACAAACCTGGTTGCTATGTAATTAACTCGGATGTAATGAGCAATAAAAATACAATTATATTCCTGTAATACATTAAACCACTGAGCTTTCTTAAACCACTTAAAAGACCCTGCAAGTGAGGAAGACACACGGTGGGGGGAAGGGGGGCTTTGTAAGTGCGTGGTTCATCCGTTCTGCAGCCCCTTGGGACCACTTGGGACCACCTGCAGCACCCTCAAGGGTACGTGAGGCTTCCAGAGTTTTCTGGGGCTCAGCAAAAGGCCTCACCAGGAAGAGGGGCTGGCCCGAAGCTCTGGGCACCACCTGGAGCCAGCAGGGAGGGCTCTGGGTGACAGGAGGACTCTAGATGACAGGAGGGCTCCAGGTGACAGGAAGGATCTGGGTGACAGGAGGGCTCTAGGTGACAGGAGTCTAGATGATAGCAAGGCTCCAGGTGACAGGAGAAATCCAGGTGACAGGAGAGATCCAGATAATGGGAAGTTTCCAGGTGACAAGAGGGCTCTGGGTGACAGAAGGGCTCTTGGTGGCAGAAGGACTCTAGATGACAGGAGGTTCTCCAGGTGGCAGGAAGGATCCAGGTGACAGGAGGGTTCCAGGTGACAGGAGGGAGTCAAGTGACAGGGGAATCCAGGTGACAGGAGATCTTGGTATGACAGGAGGGTTTTGGGTGACAGAAAGGCTCTGAGTGACAAGAGGACTCTGAGTGAAAAGAAGGTTCCAGGTGACAGGAAGGCTTGGGTGACTGGAGGGATCTAGGTGACAGGAGGGCTTCATGAGACAGGAGAGATCCAGGTGAAAGAAGGATTCCATGTGACAGGAAGGCTCTGGGTGACAAGAGGACTCCATATGACAGGAAGGATCTAGGTGACAGGAGTGACCCAGGTAACAGGAGGGCTTTGTTGACAGGCAGGATCTGAATGACAGGAGGGCTCTGGTGACAGAAGCTGGCAAAGGCCAGAGCAGAACCACATGGACAGAAATTTCACGTCCTGGGCCCCGCCCCCCATGGAAAGGCAGACACCTGCACAAAGACACATGGGCATGAACGTTCCCAGCAGCAGGTTCCCCACAACCCAAATGTGGAAACAGCCTCGTGTCCTTTGAGTGTGGGCAGGTCAGCACAACATCCATCCATGAGGTGGGCTGCGGTCTGAAGCCCTAGCAGCTGCGGCTTGGATAGGCCCTGAGGACGTGGGCAACATGGAAGGAGACAGTCACAGAAGGCCACGCACCATGTTCCTCTATAGGAAATATTCAGAAAAGGCAATCTGTGGGGACCAGGTCTTCAGGAGCTAGGGGCTGGAAGTTCCTGGGTGGGGGCTCCCTTAGGGATAATATAAATGATCTGAATGGGGAAGGGTGCACACACCTGTGAATACACTGAAGTCACACTGAAATACACGTACCAGGTGTATGGTACGTGGATCACGTTTAATTAAATAGCATGTAGCATAAGCCTGGGGGACACACTTTGAGGGGCTGGAGGGGTGATCACACCTGGGTGACACTTGCCAAGCCTCTTGTCACCTGCTTCCTTGCCCTCCTAAGACCCGTCCTGTGGCCCCCACTGGGAGTCAGGAGGAGGGCACAGGAGCACAGGGAAGGGGCCCTAGGCCTCGGGGATGCCAGCGTTGTCCAGTGGGAAGAGGTCACCACCCCCCTGCGCTCACACTCCTGCATCCTGGTTGATCACCCCGATGGGCACTGGTGTCTTCGAGCCCCAAGTCTGCTCTCACCCTCCCAGGCAGCTCTCACCAGCTGTCCCCATGCCCTGGTTCTACACCTCACTCACTGCCAAGCTGGACACCAAGCCTTGTTTTCCCCATTTGTGAAGGTAGGTCCTCATGGTCCCGCCAATCAGGCTGCTGGGATCTAGGGCCCCGTACCGAGCCTGCCCTCGGGAGGAGAGCCACCATCACCATGGCAGTGATGGGACAGACAGCATGTCCCCTGCTCTCTCATGGGGACATTTGATGGCAGCTATTATGTCATTGTGATGACAGGGAATGAACACACCACAGCTTCCCAACTGATGGGATAAGGCTGGGGCATGATCCCCAAGCTCCCTCCTGACCCCAAAGTCAGACAGCCTGGAAAGTTCCGGGCCCAGTCCGTGGAGGGGGAGGGGATCAGAGTCAGATACCCAGACTCAGAGGAGGGGGCAGGGCGGGGGAGGCTCCCAGCACAGGTGACACCGGGAGGGGCAGGAGTCCTGGTGGGGTGCAGGTGCCCAGGCTGGGCGGCCCTGCGGGGAGAAGCAGGGAGCCCCCGTGCGCTGCATACTTGGGGCGGTCAAGGTGTGATATTGATAAAAACATGCGGCTGGAAAACATCATCTCACAAGGTCATTTTTACAAGAAAGTTGTGCCGCATGGATTTATTGCCGTGTGCAGAGAGGGTTTTAATTACCACGTTTTAAGAGGTGTTATTATCTCTGCAGCAGGCTCTGCGGAAAAATACTCTTTAAGCCATAACCTCAGCTCTGCGGGCGCCAACCCCCGAGACCAGAGACCACCTGCGCCCCCAGGGCTTCCTCCTACCACCAGGCCAGCCCAGACCTGCTCCACCTTCTCGATTCAGCTCAGGAAGCAGCCAGGAAAGGATTTCCTCTCCACATGGGGGCTCAGGCCTACCCCGACACAGCCCCTCGCCTGACCTCTGTGGGGGCGCTGTGCCTGGGTCCCCTCTCTTCTCTGTCTGGCCCCTGCCGCCCTCCTCTGAGCACCTCCTACCAACGGATTGTTGCCACCCATGTTCTGGGCGCTCTGCCCCCAACAATGCAACCTTGGGCTGGGCAGGCCAGGACCACATGTCCTTGGAAGCCTAGGGATCAGACTCCAGCCAGTATAGAGGGAGGGGAGCCTAGGAGGCTGGGCCCGAGCAGGAAGGAGCTTGTCACCCACGTTGGGTGTCTTTGCCCTTGTCCTGTTGCGGCAAGTGCAGTCAAGAACGCCCTCCACAGGACTGGCCTCCAGAGGGGCTTTTTTTATTCTTATTTTTTATTTGCAATTAAAGATTATCCTTGACAAACGTCCCCCGTAAAAAGGTTTCACTAATTTAAAACCCATTCTTTTATCCCTGCACTTTAAAGTGCAGGGAGCCTGATGAATTCTAAAAGACCCATAGCGTCCCTCCTGGGAGCAGAAAGGTGGGGTGGGGGAGCCGGGTTTGGGGGTCGGGATCTGTCTTCCAGCACCCCCAAGCCACTTTTTCTTCACCCCTTTTCCCCCAAGCCCCCCTGCCAAGGCTCCCCTGCCCTCACGCTTCCTACTGCCCTGGGCCATGTATGGGAAAGAAGTTGAGCCCTTCCCCACACCTCCGACCCAGGAGACGAGTTGCTCCTCTGTCCTGAGCCTCCCTGGACCTGAGTTTCCTCACACCTTGGACATGACAGGGATGTCACCCCTTCAGAGCCCACTCTGGGGGTGGCCATATCTAAAAGCCAGGCAGAGATCCCTGAAGGAGCGAGGAAGCACCACGGCAGCCACGTGGGGCAGGCAGCCACAGTGGAGCCCACACAAGCCGGGTACAGAAACATACAACTAGGACCCCATTCTGGGATGACACACACTATCCTGACAGATAGACCATCTATTTATAACTTCTCCAGCCTCTTTCATATTCGAGCCAGATGAGGCTCTGTCCGCAGACATTGGGAAGTGGGTGACTGTGGCATCCCCTTGCAGCAGTGAGACCCAGGCCTGAGGAGGTGCTGGAGGGCCGTGGCAGGACGTGGTGTGGAGATGGCAGGACCGGCCTGCAGCTGGCCTGTCCAGCCAGCTCTCTGATATCCCTTGGTTCTGTAACTGCAAGTTCTGGGCACGAGAGGGAGGTAGGAAACATGGAAGGCCCCGAGAATACCCAAGAAGGTGGCCGCCCTCTTTGTGCATCAGTGGCAAGTGCCTAGAGAGGTCATGGATGGGAGGAGCCTGGGACGAGGGCCTTCCCAGGACCCCCGCCATGGGCAGCTGCACTTGGACTCTTTCCAATGCCGTTCTGCTCCCAGATCCTATGAGGCTGCCTCCTGGAGCGCCAGTCACAGCCTGGGCCTCTGGGGACAAGGTAGGCTGGGCCCAGCTGCTCGGGGCTGTCCTGGACACGCCACAGAGGAGCCTGAGTGCCGAGCTGTAGAGGGGCATGGCTGTGACTTCCCAGTGCAGTCACTCAAGTGCTCAGTAAAGGTTCCCCATGTGTTCAGCGTCTTGGGGAGCCTGAAACCCACCCACAGCTCAGGCCTTTGTCCTCACATCACAGCAGCCACACCTCAGACAGTGCAGCACTCGGTAAGAAACTTATTTTCAGGTCAAGCGCGGTGACTCATGCCTGTAATCCCAACACTTTGGGAGGCCTAAAGGGAGAATTGCTTGAGGCCAGGAGTTTGAGACCAGCCTGGGCAACATAGGAAGACCCCCATCTACAAAAACAATTAAAAGTTAGCTGGGTGGTGGTACACACGTTCCAGCTACTCAGGAGGCTGAGGTTGGAGGATTGTCTGAACCCAGGAGGTTGAGGCTGCAGGGAGCCATGAACATGTCACTGCACCCAAGCCTGGGTGACAGAGTGAGACCTCAACTCAATAATAATAAATAAAAATTTTAAAATAAATTAATTTTTTAAAAAGAATTAGATATATATAAATAAAATTCTTTTTTTTTTTTTTTTTGAGTTGGAGTCTCACTTTGTTGCCCAGGCTAGAGTGCATTGGCCGCTCCCCACCACCGCAGCCTCCACCTGCTGGGCTCTGGCAATCCTTTCGCCTCAACCTCCCAAGTAACTGGAACTACAGGTGTGTGCCACCACACCCAGCTAGTTTTTTTTGTTTTGTTTTTTTTTAGAGACGAGGTCTCACCAAGTTGCCCCGGGCGGATCTCAAATCCGCGGGCTCAGGTAATCCTCTTGCCTTGGCCTCCCAAAGTGCTGGGATTACAGGCTGAGCCACTGAGCCTGGCCGAAAATTCTTTTTTCTTTTTTTTTTTTTTTTGAGTTGGAGTCTCACTCTATCGCCCAGACTGGAGTGCAGTGGCCGCTCCCGGTCACCGCAGCCTCGACCTGCTGGGCTCTGGCGATCCTTCTGCCTCAGCCTTTCGAGTAGCCGGAATTACAGGCATGCACTACCACGCCCGGCTGATTTTTTTATTTATTGTAGAGATGAGGTCTTGCTGCCCCAAAATTCTTAATAAGTTTTAAAAATTGACTTTTTAAAAAGAATAAACCAAAAAGAAAAATATAAATAAATACAATTTAAGAAAAGATTGGCGTGGTCTCAGTTGCTCTGTGCCCATCACACTAATCTCCAGACACACAGGGCGTACGCATGTCCCTCACTTCATCCTCCCTGGCCTGTAATCTCATTGCAGGTGAGCCACCAGTATGCTCAGAGCGGGCTAGTGACTCGCCTGGGGTTGAAGAGCAGGCCAGGGCAGGTCTGGCACGCTTCGCGGCCTGCTTTGAAGCCCGCCTCACTCCTCAGGGATCTTGTGGGAAGAGATGCCGCTTTCTCCCTAGCTGGGGCAGGCCTGAGACTGTGGAGCTTTGACCAGGCCACAGAAATGCCCCACACGCACAGGGCTTGGGATTCGGGAACCTGGATCTGCCTGGGTGGGTCAGAGCAGGGCCTGTCCATGCTGCAAGGCAATGGCCCAAATGGCCCCACTGAGCAAGGGGCCTGTTGAGCCCCCAGCCTGGCAAGAGGGGTCAGGAGAAGAGGACGAGGTGTGGGAATCCCCAGGACAGCCCTGACATAAGTGAGCGGGTCCTACAGCCACCCCTGGGTCCAGTGGGCAACTCCAGACCCCAAAGGCCTTGCTCTCCAGAGGCTGAGGTTTCCAGGCTAGCCCATGGCCTGAGGTCTATGGCCCGTGCCAGGTGTGCTTTCTGAGGCAGGGTCTGCAGGGGAGGGGTGTCAGCTAAGGTTCTGGAGGAGGGAGGCAAGATGAGACCCCCTGGAGAGGCTGGAGGCTGAGAGAGCGTGGGAGCCCTCAAGGGTCCTGAAGCCCTATCTCACAGCTGCCCTGAGAGCTGCCCACCAGCTGCCAGCACCATGCCACTGCTCTCGGGCCTCCCTGCCTCCACTCCGCTCCGCCTCTCCCCACAGGGGTTGGAAGCGGTCCTGCTTCCACAAGCAGCTAAACCAGAAGCCATGGCGACTCTCCAGGCTGACCCTCAGCAGCAAGCTTCCTCCTGCCAGCGATGCTCCCCCAAATCCCCCAAATTTCCCGCTAGGCATGCAATGCTTTGACAGGCACCATGAGATGCTGGTGGTGGCCCAGAGTCCCCTCAAGAACTGTGCGGTGCCTCTCGTGTCTGCTCAGGGAAGGCGCATTTCTGACAGGCACCTTGGCAGCGGCTTGCCCCTTGGTAAGGAAACCTCCAATGTGTGTCGACCTCTCCAGCCAATGTGTCAGGGTGGTCCATGGATCAAACCATGAAAATCTTTCATTATCGAGAACACTGCAGTCAGCTGGGGAGACACAGTTTTAGGACCCTGAAGTTATGATAGCTAAGGTAGCCATGGGCAAAGGCAGAGCGGACTTTTCTCCAGGACCGCGGGGTGGACCCCTCTGTGCCCCCAAGGTATCTGCAGCCCCCTCTCTGCATGGAGGATGAGGTCCCAGGAATCCCTGCTTGGGCATGACCCCCACTAATCAGGGAAGGAGCAGGAGGAGACCCAGGCCCTGCTGCGTGGCAGGCAGGGAGCCAGGCCTGGACGCTCCTGTCCCCAGCTGCAAGCCCCTGTTCCCCCACCCCCCACCTCATGCCCCTTTTCCTGTGGGAGTTAACTCTGAATTCCTAACTCAGAGGAAGCTTCTGAGAAAGGGCCAGGCTGTGCCCTTGGAGGGAGGCAGCCTCAGCTGGGCTGGCTGCGGGGCTGCATGCATGCACGCACAGGCCTCCCTCCTGGCACCCTCACCTGCACCTGTCAGCTCTCATTACCTGCACCCTGTCACCCGCACCCCATCCCCTCCTGTGACCTTGAGGCTGGCCTTCACAGGAGGACACAGAGGCAACCGCCTCCCTGTCACTTGGCAGGCAAAACAATGGTGCCAAGGGACAGGGCCGAGCTGGCCTTGTGGCTCTGCAGAGAAGCAGCATCTTTGCCACTCCTGAGCCAAAGGCATGGTGTCCTGGCCTGCAGCAGCCTGGCTGAAACTGACCCTTGAAGAAGCCCCAGTGACCCTTGGGAGTAGGGCATGACCTGTCTGCACATCCAGGTCCCTCAGTGAAGACACAGCACTGCCACTTGGGAGACAAAAAGGAGGGTGTGGTGGACCATTCTGAGTCCTGGAAGATGGGGGGGCTGCCCACCACAGGGACCAAGGACACCCTGCTGGGCGCTTGAGGACAGTGAGTGAAGATGGCCCTTGAAGAAGGGCAGTTCAGCCAGGCAGGAGGGGCACGAGGCACAGCAGGGCTGCCGAAATCTGAGTCTGGTTGTAATGTCCCAAGTGGTCCTTCTTTGGCGCTGAGGACAACCCCAAGCATCCCCACCTCGGCCTCACACAGCCCCTCCCCAAGCTCGTGAATCCTCCCAAGTCATCTCCAGGCCTGCCGAGAGGGCTGCCCACAGGGCGTCCTGAGCACCAAGCCCCTCACCCCCTCTTGGTGCGTGAGTGGCGCCATTAGGCTCAACATCTGGGCCAGTGGGAGCACCCCTGTCTTCAATTGCTCCCTCCATGGACACAAGCGCAGGGGCCAGGGCAGGGTGCGGTGGCTGTCGCCAGGCCTGCCACCAGGGACGACACTGGAGAAAGATCTCACTTCAAGCAGGTTCTCAGTACAAATCCTTCTTCAGAAAAATTAATAAACCCTCTCCAAAATAGAAGAAAGGTCAGCAAAGACAGAGACAGGTACCCAGGCCTGTTCTCAATCCAGCAGGGATGTGGAGGGCAGAGGAGCCTCTCTGCAGGTGGTGGCTTCGGGGTCTTGGAGTCTTGGCTTCCCTGGGGAGGAGCTGACGGGTGAGAGGCAGAAGCTCCATAGATGTAGCTCAAAGCCTGAAAAACAAGAGCAAACACAGGAATCTCCTCCTCTGAACTGGACATTGACACTCAGGTGGGGGATGGAAGCGACAACCTTGGAAGGGCTTCTGGGTCCAGGTGCAAGGCACCTGAGGGCCAGGCTGGAGAGACAGGACTATGGTCGCCTGAGAGCCAGGATGGAGGGACAGAATTAGGGGACCAAAGGCCAGGCTGGAGGGGCAGGACCATGGCGACCAAGGGTCAGTCTGGAGAGACAGGATTAGGGCCCAGGGGCCAGGCTGGAGGGGTAGGACTGAGAGCATCAGCCCATCCAGCTGGGGAGACATCGCTGAGCTGCGCTTGTCTGTATCCAATCCCCTCGTCAGCAGAGCGGGCTGCATTTTTTAAAATTTGCTTTGCAAATAACTCTGAATTAAAAACCATATATATCTATTTTTAAAAAGCCAAGCTTTCACTTCCATAATTAAATTTCCACAAGATATTTTTCCGTAGGAAAATTCAATTAGGTTTTAATTTTAGTCATCTAAAAGGCACTGGTGCTTTGAGTATTTGATTTTTAATTTAAGCCCTTGATAGGGCATTTCAATTAAAACACTGGGGACAGCGCATACCATGACCGGGCCATTATGCAGCAGGCGGAACCCTAGAGGTGGGGCCAGGCAGGGTGGGAGCCAAGAGGGGCTTGGGGTGGGGCAGGCAGGGCTGGGGGCAGGAGGAATGGGTGGGGGTGGGGAGGGGGGAGGGCGAGGGCCAGGGGCCACCAGGCATGCCTAGGCTTCCAGTGGTGGCACAGACCACACTGGCACTGACCTGGTCCCTTCACCCTGTGGCCCCCAGGACATACAGGTGAGTGTGGCATCATGCTGTAAATACGGGTTTTCGTTCACATTTCCAGGCTCATAACTCCCACAGCCCTTGTCAGTCTTTTATTGCAAAGCTGGGGGGCCTAGCCTCAGAATCCCAACAACTGTCTCCTGCACCCTTGTCTCTGCTGCAAGGCAGGTCTGGGATTCCCCCCCACACACTTCTGCTTATGGGTCTTCAGACCCTCCCAAGAGAGGGTCCTACCCTGTGCACTGGGGGTAGGAGTACTGATACCACTAAGCTTCCGTAAGAACCAGGGAAGTGGGCTCGGGAGCTGGACATGAGGGGATTCTTAGGGGAGGCCTGGAGGGCATGAAAGATATGCCCCTTCCCTGTACCCCACCCAACAAGACCAGCAAAGGGGTTTTCCTGAGTTCTATGAGCTGCTGCCACAAATTAACCCAACCCAGAGGTCATGGGAACCCCAACTTGAAGGCAGTTGGTCAGAAGTTCCAGAGGCCCAGACTTGTGACTGGTGTGGGAGGCAGTCTTGGGGCCGGAGTCCATACCCCATAGGATCCAACGCTGTCTCCAGGTAGATGGTGTCAGAGCTGAACTGGAGTATGCCCAGCTGGTGTTTGCTCTGTGCTGGGTGGGGAGACCCCACACGCCGCCACAGAGGTCTCTTCTGTGCTGACTGTTCTTGGGGTCTGGGGGTTTTCTCAAAGCCCCAAGTGAGACTTCATCCTCTTCCCAGGCAGATGGCAGGAGGCAGGAGGCGAGGGCTGGGCGTCCACAGCAGCTGGCCCAGGGTACAGGTCCAGTGCTGACAGGCCTTGTGTATGTGTTGTGGCCCGGCCTCTTCCCCTCCTGTTCTAGGAGAAGGCGGTTTGCAGCATATTCCTTGGACATTGAGGGGTCTGACATGCTGGGAGTGGCCTACCCAGGCCTGCCTATGGCTTGTCCTTGGCTGCAGGCTCCATCCCAGGATCCCCTGGCAAGCGCAGGCCCACCTCAGGCCAGGGCTCAGACAGGCAGCAGGTGGGACCCGGAGAAGGCATGTGTGTCCTGCTTGGGAACCAGGAGGCTGGTTGCCTGCCCCATGCGCAGCCTGGGGGCAGAGGCAACGGACCTGACCAGAGCCAGGCCAGGGCCTCACCCAGGAAGGAGAGAGCCTGGGGTCGAGGTTGGGCCCTTGTCATGGGAACATAGGGCGGGCCGATCTTGTGGAGAAGGGCACACCCAGCTGCCCAGGTGTCTGGCTTCCCCCGACACGTTCTCAGAAGGGTTCTGACGTGCACAAATGAGTCGCCTCTCATGGAAGAGAGCCTGCCCAACCCCAGCCCCATCCTGCAGAGGTGGAGAGATGGAAAGATGGGTAGAACAAAGGGAGGGGCACGGTGGGGTGAGGTCAAACAGCTGATACATGTGCCTTTATGTGTTGTTTTCATTTCTTTTTCATCTCACCTTTTATCCTGAGATCATGGTAGATTCACATGCAGCTGTGAGAAATCACAGACAGATCCCACGGACACCCTAAATCCAGCTTTCCGCAGGGGCCATGCCTTGCGGAATTACAGCACACCACCACAGCCGGGTCCTGGGCATCAGTGCAGCCAAGACCAGAGCAGCCGCCACCCCAAGGACTCCAGGGAGCCCTTTCGTAGCCACGCCCACTTCTCCCCAGATCCCTACTCCTTCCTTAACCCTTGCCTACCACTGATCGCTGTTCCCCTTTCTGTAAAGGGAATCCTACACAGTGTGCGACCTGGGGGACTGGTGTCTTTCACTCAGTATGCCTCTGCAGATCCACCTAGGCTGTTGGATGTATCAACCGTTCTTTCCTTTTTCCTGCTGAGTAACTAGCACATCGGGGTTGATTCTTGTTTTGGGCTATCATGGATAAAGCTGTTAGACTGTCGTGCACACATTTTTGTGTGAACATGTCTTCGTTTCTCTGGGAGACATGACCAGGAGTGTAATTGCTGTGTCATGCAATTACTGTGTGTGTGTGTATGTGTGGTTGTTGTTGTTGTTGTTGAGCCGGGGTCTCGCTCTGTCACCCAGACTGGATCACAGCTCACCGCAGCCTCCAATTCCTGGACTTGGACGATCCTCCCACCTCAGACTTCCAAGTAGCTGGTACTACAGGCGTGCACCACCACACCTGGCTAATTTTATTTTTTGTAGAGATGATGCATCGCAATGTTTCCCAAGCCGGTCTGAAATTCCTGGCCTTAAGCAATCCTCTCACCTCAGCCTCCCAAAGTGCTAGGATTACAGGTGCCAGCCACTGCACCTGGCTTTGTGTGTTTATGTGTGTTTTAACAAACTGCCAAACTTCATCTGCAGAGTGGCAGCCCAGCTGTGCATTCCCACCAGCAACATACAACCCATCTCCAGTTTCTCTACATCCTCACCAGCATCTGGTGTTGTGGCTGTTTTTTATGTTAGTTATTCTCGTCGGTGCGTGATGCCATCTCATGGTGATTTTAACTTGCATGCCCCTAACGGCTGATGATGTTAAACATTTTCACCTGCCGATTTGCCAGCTGTATATCTTCTTCAGAGGATTATCTCTGTGGGTTTTGCACATTTTGTCACTGGATGGTCAGGGTTTGTATATTGCTGAGTCTTGAGTGTGCTTTGTATATACTAGATATAAGTCCCTTGTCAGATGTGTGCTTTCAAATACTAGGGGTGCCATAAAATGTATATACATTTTAAGAGATGTTACCTCTGTATGACTTTTTTTTTTTTGAGTTGGAGTCTCACTCTGTCGCCCAGACTGGAGTGCAGTAGCCGCTCCCGGCCACTGCAACCTCAACCCGCTGGGTTCCAGCGATCCTTTCGCCTCAGCCTTTCGAGTAGCCGGAATTACAGGCACGCGCTACCATGCCCGGCTGATTTTTTGATTTATTGTAGAGATGAGGTCTCACCAAATTGCCCGGGCGGGTCTCAAACCCCCAGGCTCAGGCAATCCACTCACCTCAGCCTCCCAAGGCGCGAGATTACAGGCTGTGCCACCGAGCCCGGCTCTGTATGACTTTTTGAAGTTGAATCAGATGACAGCAGCAGTGTGTAGTATGATGCAGTATAATGTAAAAGATGGCATTAACCAAGTGAATGCTAGCTAGCATCACCACACAACAAGCAGGACACAGAAAATGGAAGAAACATGGTTGTCACTCGAGGAGCGCAAGACCATTTTGAAGTGGTATTTGAAATTCAAGAATGTTGTGGAAGTACGACAAGGGAGGCGGGAGTATGCAACAGAACCTCCAACATGCCTAACAATTGCACACGTCGGTGGTAAGCTTGAGACACATGGTCCTGTGTGTGATGTACACAAGGGAAGATCTGGGAGGCCTCGCCCGGCAGGAAGTCCTGCAGTCGTTCCCCCCATCAGAAGTGTCTGGACACTGATGGGAACCACTGTGAGCACCTCTTGCAATCACAGAAGTGAAATGTGACTTGTATTCATCTTTTGGTCTTGGTATATGTTGAGGATTACAATTTTAATACAGTTTTTTCCTTCCTTAAAATGTTATATGTTTTTTTGGCACCCTCTGTATTTTCTCCCACTCTGTCACTTGTCTCCTTATCCTCTTAACAGGACAGAGCAAAAAGGTTTTTATTTCGACAAAGCTCAATGTATCAATGCTCCCTTTTAAAGACTGCAAGTGTGTGTATGAACTTTTTGCCTAGCCCCAGATTTCATAGTTTTGCTCCTATGCTTTTTCGCTAAAAGTTTCTTAGTTTTACCTGTTACCCGTAAGCTGTTGGCCCATTTGAGAGACAGGGTCTTAGTCTGTCACCCAGGCTGAAATTCAGTGGCATAACCGTAACCCACTTCAACCTTGAACTCCTGAGTTCACGAGTTCCTCAACCTCTCTAGCGGCTAGGACCACAGTCACACCACCACAATCGGCTAATTAAAAACAAAAAAAGTTTTAGAAATGAGGTCTCACTATGTTGCCCAGACTGGACTCAAACTCCTGGCCTCAAGTGATCCTCCCTCCTCAGGTTCCTGAGTAGCTGGGATTGCAAGTGTGGGCTACCCCGCATGACTTGAGTTAATTTTTGTTTAAGATGTGAGTCGTAAGCTGGGCTCGGTGGCTCAGCCTGTAATCCTGCGCCTTTGGGAGGCTGAGGTGAGTGGATTGCCTGAGCCCGCGGGTTCGAGACCCGCCTGGGCAGCGAGACCTCATCTCTACAATAAATCAAAAAATCAGCCGGGCATGGCAGCGCCTGCCTGTAATTCCAGCTACTTGGAAGGCTGAGGCGGAAGGATCACCGGAGCCCAGCAGGTTGAGGCTGCAGTGGCCGGGAGCAGCCACTACACTCCAGTCTGGGCGACAGAGTGAGACTCCAACTCAAAAAAAAAAAAAAAAAGATGTGAGTCTTTTAGGTTGAGGATTTTGTTTTTGTTTTAGCTTTTTCCACAAGTAACATTTGCCTAAAAGCTATCCTTCCTCCAAAATTATTTTTGCACCTTTATCAAAAAATCAGTCGGGCACATTTGTGTGTACATGTTTCTGAGTTCTCTGTACTATTCTAATGGGTCTACATGCCTATCCCTCGGCCAGAATTACCTTAACTAATGTCGCTTTCTAATAACTCCTGAATTTGGGTAGAGTGACTGCTTTATTCTTATTTTTCAAGTTATTCCATCTATTCTACATCTTCTGTATTTTGCTGTACATTTTAAATTATCCTGTCTGTGTCTAAAAATTATCCTGCTAGATTTTGATATGCATCGCATTAAACCTGCATAACTGGTTGAGGATAATTGATACTCTCTCTATGTTAAGTCTTCTAATCTCTGAACACAGTCATTCTCTCCATTTATATGGATCTTCAATTTCTCTCATTGGAGTTATGTAGTGTTTAGCCTACACGTCCTGTGCGTGTTTTATTAAATTTGCAACAAAGTTATTTCTTTTTTTGAGTGGTTTGTAAACGACATTATATTTTTAATTTCACTGTCCCCGTGTTCATTGTTAGGATATTGCATAATGTAAAATTGATTTTTGTTTGTGTTTATCTTGTATACTGAAAACTTGCTGAATTCCTGCATTAGTTCTAGGAATATTTTGCAGATTCTCTGGGATTTTCTGTGTAGACAATCACATCCACTTTGTAAATAGAGATGGCCCTATTTCTTCCTGTCAGATTTGTATGTTATGCCTTTTATTTACTTTTCTTGCCTTATTGCTTGGTTAGAACTTCCAGCACAATGTTGAATAAGAGTGGTGAGAGTAGACATCCTTGATTTGTTCCTGATCTCAGGGAAAGGAATTCACTATTAATTCTATAGTTAGTTATAACATTAAGTATATAATGTTAGCTGTAGGGTTTTTGTAGACGCTCTTCATCAAGTGAGAAAGCTCCCCTCTGCATTAGTTTGTTTAGTGCTGCTATGACAGAATACCTGAGGCTGGGTAGTTGACAAAGAAAAGAGGTTTATCTGGCTTATGACCAGTGGCTCGGGGGTCTAAGAGCATGGGGTCCGCATCTCTGTCCAGCATCTGGCAGAGCCTCGTGCCACATCAGGACATGGTAGAGAGATAGAGAGGCAGGCAAGCATTTGCAGAGTGAAGGCAAACATGAGGAAGAATCTCGCTTACACCAACCCACTATCACAGCACCTAAACCAGTCCCAAGAAAAGGAGACCTCACTCCAACAAGGTGCCATTCACCCCTCCATGAGTGACCCACTCCCATGACCCAAATACTTTCAATTGGGCCCACCTCCCAGCACCACCACGACAGCAATCAGATTTCAACATAGTTTTCAAAGGGGGCTCTATTCCCAGTTGACTGTGAAATTCTCATGAAGGGATGCTGAGTTTCATCAAATGATTTTTCATCATAGATTGATACCATCATGTGACTGTTTTCCTCTCAAGCCTATTAACATGATGAACTGTACTTCAAATATTAAACCAGCCTTGAATCCCCAAAATAAACTCATTTGATTATGATGTGTAATTCTTTTGATGACTTTTGTTTGCTAAGGATTTATCAAAGGATTTTGTGTCTGTATTCGTGAAGGGTATTATTTGTAGTTCTTTTTTTTTGTACTGTCTTTGGAAGTTTTAAAAATTTCCTTTTGACCCTTAGACTGGATTGTTTCAAAACGGACTGCCTTGCTTACTCCTGGAGACACCTCCTGCTGTTCTACCGCCCCTCAGCCCTGGGCTACATCTACTTGCTTTAGTCTTTTGTGTTCCTGACACTCATTGCCATCCCATGGCCTTTGCACATGCTGTGCTCCCGCCTGCAGTGCTCTTCTCTGCCCCATCTCCATTCCCAAATCACTTGCATGGGGCCTGCATGTTCCTCTGGGCTTCTGCAAAAGGATCCTTACCCAGCCTACACCCCAGCACCACTGAGGGGCTATAAGTCAGCCAGAGATGGCCTTCAGGGCCATCTGTTACCCAGAGAAGAAGGCCCAGAGTAGGAAATCAAGACACTGGGTTCAGCACAGGTCTCTCCCAGCCTCTCCCCAGGCCCATCTGAAGCCTTGTCCATTCTCCACTCTGTCCCTCCCACAGACCATGCAGGGCTATTGGCCCAGAAATGCCAGCTCCCTGCCCGCTGTGCCACATGCAGGGACACAGCAGGGACTAGAGTCAGCTGCTGCCTGCCCCACGGACCCTCTCCTCCCCACAGCCGGAGCTGCCCAGCGTCCAGGGTGCTGCTCCCAAGAGCCCAGAGCCTAGAGTGGAGAGGCAGCCCCACCTGCGGCAGGGCGGGACCTGCCAAGGAAGTTCCTAACGGGAGGCCCGGGGGGCAGCAAGTTCCTGGTGGTCAGCACAGCCAAGCTGGTGGCCAGCATCTCTGCTGAGAGGCCAGGAGTGCCCAATCCCCAGGCTGTTCGAGCACAGGCGGGACCACTGCGTGCGTGCTGGGCTGCAGCCTCGCAGGTGGGACTAAGTCCCTGCATGCACAGAAGAACCCCTTCATCTGTGACTCTGCTTCCTGCTTGGTGTCAGGGCAGGTCTGTGGGAGGCAGTATGGAGGCTACAGAGATCTGCACATGCAACTCCTGGGCTCCAGGAGCGCTGGACAGGCAGGGCTCAGGCCGAGGGCAGGAAATAGCATGACTGACTGAGCCGAAGCTTCCCTGAAGCTGCACCTGAGGCCATGGCCCCACATGAGGTCAGGAGACTTCCTGCAGGAGACGTACCCTCACCAGAGTCCCCCAGGATTAGCAGGGCACAGGAGGACAGTGAGCTTCCAGGCAAGGGGCTGCCCGAGTGAGCTTGTGGTTCTGGGTGGTTGTGTTCCAGGGGAGGCACAAAGGGGGTCCACACTGGGGACCCGGTGAGAGGGACACATGGGGGGTAGGGAGGCCCAGGCCTTTGGGGTGCAGTGGGTCTCCCTGCACCAACCCTATGTGCCCCCAGATGATGGGGCCCCAGAGAGTTCTGGGGGCCTCGGGTCCTCGGGCGCCTCTGCAGCTAGCCTCTCTCCAACTAGGCAGGCGACAGGCAGGTAGCAAAATGCCATCTGACAGGTAGCAAATCACCTCTCCTCTTATGAGAATAACCCAATTATTTGACAGTGTTTTTCCAATACTCACAACATCTGTCTTTACCATCTAATTTATGGAATTACCAATTAGTAATGACAGTTTCTACCTCTTGGAAGTGTCCCCGCAGGGTACAGGTTTAATCGTGCTATCATCGCAAAGGTACCCTTAGGAGGGAGGCTGGTCGCTCCCATAGCCCAAGGCTGGGTCTAGTCGCCTCAGGGGTCAGTCAAGGCCAGCAGGGCTCCGGGACAGCAGCCCTTCCCAGGTGCAAGCCACTCTGATTTCCCGTGAGGGTGAGCAGCCAGGAGGGGCGTCTGGACCCAGACCTCTCCACCCTCCAGCTTCCCGGCAGGCAGCAACTACAGTATCAGGAGGAGTGTAGACCTCCATGTGATCAGGTTGTGGCCTGCATGGCCATGGGGTCCTGTCCACCATGTGGCCCTATGGCCCTGTGCCAGAGTTGGGAAGAGCCAGTGGGTGGGGTCACGACCAGGACAGCAGGCCCATTCAAGAAGACCCAGATAAGGACAGTGAACGGGATGGCTTGGGGTCTGCTGGGGTCTTCCTGGAGGCGCCAAAACACAGTTGCTGGCCAGACCACCGCCAGCCCCTATAGCCCCATGCCTGAGTATCAGCACTCTGCACTACCAACCAGGACTCCTTACTTACCCAAAGTCGTGCCCTGAGCAAGAGTGGGTCCATCATACACCAGGATCCGCATCATGGGAGAAGTCAGCTCATAGCACAGGGAGGGCAGCCAGGTTGACAGGACCAGGCCCAAGTCCAGGGCTCCCTGCAGAAGGGCTTGTGCTCCCTCCCGGCTCCTGGAACCCTCCTGATGTTCTGCCCTCGATGTGTCCGATTTCCAACTTTCCCATGACGAGCACGGGTCCTGTCCAGCTTTGAGCTGTTTCTTCTGCCCCAGCAGCATAAACAGGCCCAGCCCTGATGGTCCCCGGGGAGGCTGGGAGGAGGCAGCTGGGACCACCAAGAAGCCCGGGAGAAGCCTGATGGAATGGTGGGGGTTTGGGCCAGGGCTCTGCCCAGGTCAGTGTGCAAGAACCACCCCACGCAGGGTTCCCCCGCCCCGCCCAGCTCCGGCTGCTGGGTGCCCTTAGGTGGGTCTCCAGCCTCAGCCTCTTTACATCCCTCGGCCCCAGTTTGAAAGCTGCCTCCTACACATGGGACCCTCTCTCTCATGCCCAGCCACCCCTCCAGAGGCCAGGCCCATTCTACCTCGTGTCCCATGGTGGCAGCTGCAATCCCAACCCCCCACCCCATCCTGGCACTGCACAGATGCCCCGGGGAGCCCTGGTCATGGTCCATTTCAAAGTTGAGCTAACTGAGGGCCACGAAGGGCAGTCACATCACAGGGACCCCAGTTGGGCAGCTCCTGGGACAATCCAGATACCATAGCACTGCCCCCACCTGGGATCCCCATTCACATGTCGGCATCACCCTGACCCCTGCCACAAGCCCTTGGACAAGATCACCTGACTCAGCCCAAGTCCTCCGTATCCAGCAGGAGGTTGGCTTTAGAGGCTGAAGGAATCATGAACTAAGGTCAACAGGGAAGAGGGATGGCTCAGAGCAGGAGAGGGGAGCCCAGACACCAGCCATGCCTGGGAGCCACCCCAGGACCACCGTACCTGTCCATTGGGAGGGCTGCAGGATAGAGGAAATCTGACCATTCTGGCACCCACCCTTTCCTGCCATGATACCCCCAGGACTGAGATACAGCCAATGCCCACCCTCCTGGGTCCCTTCCCACCCCCATTGTAACCTCCTCAGTACCGAGATACGGCCAGTGCCTGTCTCCGTGGTCCTCCCCACTCCTGCCATGACATCCTCCCAGTACCAAAATACAGCTGGTGCCTGTCCCCTTGTGCCCTTCCTCACCCTCACCGTGACATCCCCCGGTACTGAGATACAGCCAGTGCCTGCCCCCCCATCCTACCCACCTGCTCCCTGTGGCCTGCCCTCCCCTTTGTGGAGTGCCGCCCAGGCTATTGGGGCCCTGGAGGGACTCAGGCCAGGGCACTCCGGCCTCTGACCAGGACGGCTGAGGCTGAGCCAGCCTTAGTACCTTCTAGTTTCCAGCCCGGCTGGTAGCTGTGCCCCTGGACCCCTGGGGACTGCTCCTGTCCTTGCCACCTGCCCAGGTACTCCCTCCTGCTCCCTCTTGCGCCCCTAACCCTCCTTCCAAGCATCTCTCACAGAAAGCCCAGCAGACAGGGAGTATGCTACTGGGGAACTCAGTCTCTGCGGCACTGGCCTCACTGGACTCCAGGCCACCCCTAGCTCTGCAGGGCATCAGGGCTGGCAGCAGAAGCAGCCTTGATGCTTCCAGGAGCCCACGGATGGTCAAGAGCCAGACAGACACCCTAGCCATCTCTGGGATGCCCTTGCCCACAGCACCGCAGGCGAAGGTCCCAGAGACTCCTTGGAACCCAATGTCCAAGTGCAGGGGCAAAAACGCAAGCCTTTGGCACTAAAGGAAGGGGGTTCGTTCTCTTTTTTTCTTCTTTCTTAGAGATGAGGTCTCGCTCTGTCACCCAGGCTGGCAGGCAGTGGTAGGATCATAGTTCACCACAGCCTCAACTTCCTGGGCTCGAGTGATCCTCCTGCCTCTGCCTCCTGAGTAGCTGAGATTATAGGTACACACCACCACACCCAGCCTGGAGGAATTTTCATCTTAAGGACCAAACCACACCTGCTTTTGACTAAAAGAGCACATAGAGGAAGGACACTGGAAAACAGGGCTCTCAGAGATCTGGCCACCCCAGCACTCCTGTCTGCTCCATACTCCCTGGGCTCCAGGCCTTGCACCTGCCTCCCAGGACAGGCTAGAAGCGCCTCTTCCATTTCAGGAGTGAATCTTGAGGCAGCTGCCAGCAAACACCTAATGAAGGACCCGTCCCCTGAGGTCAAACCAGAACACGGTTGCCCATCTGCCCAACAGCTGGTGGCTCTGCTCTGCACAGGGCAGGGTGGGCACAATCAAAAAACCTGCACTCACATCAGGGTGACAATGACACCCAGGTGTAGGTTTCAACAGAACTCAAAGTGAGGGTGCCGCAGGCAGTGGGAGTCATTTTGGGCATCCCAGGTACGGGTGTTAAGTCCAGAGCCAGGGTACCCACAGCTGTCAGGGACCAGGAAGCAAGTGGCACAGTGACCTCAGTGCCCAAGTGACCCTGAAGCACAGGCTCCCAGAGCCCTGGGACACCTCCCACCCTGACCCATCCCTGGCAGCCAAGGCCACAGAGCTGGTGCCTCAAGGGCTGTAATGGTAGTTTTGTGTGTCTGGGCCATGGGATGCCCAGACGTTTGGTCAAACATGATTCTGGGTGTGTCTGGGAGGCTGTTTCTAGGTGATATTAATGTTTGAGTCAGTGGACTGAGTTCAGCGTGCTCCCCCCATCCCCCGCGTGGGTGGGCCATGTCTTGTCAGTGGGAGGCCAAAGGGAGGGAGAAGTCACTCTGCTGACCGCTGAGCTGGGGCAGCATCTTCTCCTGCCCTTTGGGTTCAGACTGGAGCTAACACCATCCGCTTGCCCAGTCCTCAGCTCAACAACTGCAAATCGTGGCACTCCTAAACCATGTAAGCCAATTTCTTATAACGCATGCATTCACACACACACACACACACACACACACACATAAACACACGACTGGTGTTTTTCTGGATAACCCTCACTAATCCAGAGGTCATTAAAGCCACCATGAACCTTGCAGCTGGCCTGAGACCAACTGTCCCCAGCCTTCTCCTCCTGTACGTCATGAAAGGAAAGACGGAGCCAGACGTGGGAAGGAGAGGCCTTTACTTGAGAGGATTATGGCAGGCCAGAGGGAGGACCCACGGCAGCAGGGGACAGGCAGCCAATTCTAGCGCACTTCTGCAGGGCGGGGCCAAGAGGCCTTCTGTCTCCTGGAGAGGTGTTGACTGCAGCAGGATGGTGAAGGGGTCAGAGGGCAAGTGCCCCCCGGCACCCACCCCACCCCGTGCCTGTTGTAGGCAGGCATCATGGCTGGCTGGGCTGAGGGCAGCCAAAGTTCGGGGCCCGAGGGAAGGGGGGAACTGAACCAGAGTTGAGCTAACAGGCATTTCCTTCCAGCTGAGCTGCCAGGCATTTATGAGGCCAAGACAGGAGTGTGGAGGGTGTGTGGTTCTGAGATGTATGATTTGGAGGGTGTGTGGTTTGGAGGCTGTGTGATTTGGAGGCTGTGTGACTTGAAGGCTGTGTGATTTGGAGGTTGTGTTGTTTGGAGGGTGTGTAACTTGGAGGTTGTGTGTCTATGTGTCTGGCTCTGTCCTGGGGACACAAGGAGCGCCTGTGAGTTTTTTCCAAATCATTTGGGCAGGGGAGTCCCTGCTGCAAGTGAGCTGATTGCAAGAACACCAGAGAGTGAGGGGCATTCTCATAAAACTCAGCATTGTCACAAGAGTGCCCCTGTGGGGTCTCCACTCAGGACCCATGCAGGACAGGGCCCTGGGATTTGCGGGGGACTTTGGAAGTGGTTGATGACGGTGTGGAGTTGAAGGAGACCAACCTTGCAGGACATGGATGCGGAGCCTTGCACAGTTTCACAGGGAGGTCTAAGGCCAGCAGGTGGCCCAGCCCCTGACCCCACAGATGGCATGGGAAGGTGGGCTCAGAAGGGCCAGGAGGGGAGGGTTCTGTGGTGGAAGCCTGGTCTGAGACCATCTCTCAGGCTTTCCTGAGGGATAGTGGGTCTTGAGAGGCCCCAAAAGCTGGGGTAGGAAGGGGCAGGGGTGCTGTGCTCCCAGGTTCTGTCCTCAGAGTGTCCGCTGTCTGGGAGCTCCTGCTCCAGGCATAGGAAGTGCCCAAGGATGTGGCAGATCCTGCTGGCCTGAGGTATCTTTTGGGGATGGGTGTCTCTATCCTGGTTCCCCACAGAGTTTGTCCGTTCTTGGTTCACCCAGCCACACATCCTGGGCACCCTCTAGCTGCCCGGACCAGCTCCGGAATCTGGATGACTCACTTGTGTGGCTTCAGTTGAGAGACCATGGGGTATTCAGCTAGCTGCCACCCAGCCCCAGACAGGCCTGTCCCTCCTTGGGTCCCAGGGTGGGGTATAGCAGGACCCAGAGGGGAGGCCCCTTGGGTAAGGGTCACCTACTTCCAGCATCTTGCCCTGCTTCTGGATCTTAGGCTTGCTCTCCAGGGCTTTGCGATTGACTTGTGTCCCCAAAACTGATGTGTTGAAGTTCTAGCCCCAGTACCTTGGAATGTGACTATATTTGGAGACAGGGCCTTTAAAGGGGTGATTAAGTTAGAATGCAGCGGTAAGGGTAGGACTCTAATTCAATCTGACTGCTGTCCTTTTATTTAGTTATTTATTTTTGAATTGGGGTCTCACTCTGTCACCAGGTTGGAGTGCAGTGAAACAATCATGACTCACCACAGTCTCAACATCCTGGGCTCAGGAAATCCTTCTACCACAGCCTCCCAAGTAGCTGGGACTACAGGTGCGTGCCACCGCGTCTGGTTCATTTTTGAAATTTTTTGTAGAGACAAAATCTTGCTATGTTGCCCAGGATGGTCTCGAACTCCTGGGTCCAAGTGATCCCCCCACCTCGGCCTCCCAAAGTGCTGGGATTGCAGGCATGAGTTACGCGTCTGACTGCTGTCCTTATAAAAGGACATGAGACAGAGGGAGAGACTTGGAGCAACACCCAGGCCAGCCCAGAGATGCCGAGAACTGAGATGACTGCTGGAAGCCAGAGGAGAGCCCGGAACAGACCTTCCCTCACATCCCTGGGATGGAACAGCCTCATCACACCCTGATGGTGGGCTTCAAGACCCAGACTGTGAAGAGTCCATTTCCATTGTTTAAAGTCATCAATTTTAGGGACCTATCCATGCAGCCCCAGCAAGCTACTGTGCTCGGAGAGTCTTCGAGAAGGTCTCCTGCCTCTTCTGTTACAGCCCCGTGACGGCCCTTAAGACACTCGCTCGCCCCAGCTCTGAGGTCTGCTCTCCCAGGTGGCCAGGCCATGAACTGATGCCAGGGGCCCACCGACTGGGCCTGCCATCAGAAGGTGAATGTGAGACTGAGAAATTGCATTCTTGCAAATCAGTGTCAGTTTTTGAGAACTGTGCCCAGGGTACATACAGGGAGACATCTGTTCCAGGGTCCGAATGCCCTGGGGACTCAGAAATCCAGCTTCTGGTCCCTGGGTCTGCAGGGTCCTCCCCCAAGCTCCTCCCCGTGGGCTCTCAGTCCAGATGCTCCCCCCACCCCAGGTCGTGCCCACAAATGCTCCATAGCCCTCATCCTCCCAAGCCGCCACCACTGCACCCACCTTTCCGCCTTGTGCTGGGCGGGGGCTCACGGGCTCATCAGCACAGGCTTGGGGGGCTCACAGGCCAGCCAGCACAGAGGACAGCGGGGCCCACGCATGGCATCTGGAACAAGAAATACAAGCAGACAGTGCTCTCGGGGGTGAGGGGGGATCTGGAGACCCCACATCGGGTCCTCATTAGTAACACCTGACAGCAGCACATAATTGTCCTCTCTGGCGCTGCTGGAGTGTGGCTGGCACTCTGGGAAGTCTTAATTGACTGCATGTTAATGCCGGGGTTACTTACATCCCATGCATTCGTCTGCAATAACGTAATAATAACATAAACACTCGCTGTGGACCAGCCATGCCCTGTCCTGACCTCGAGAGGGAGGTGCTGCCGTCCCTTCCGTCCTGCAGATGGGTAGACAGAAGCTCAGAGAGGTTAAGTGGCTGACGTGCCTAAGGTCACACAGTGCATAGGAGGCAGAGCAGGATTCAAGTTCCACATCCAGGTTCAGAGTCTGTGCTGCTAGCCTCTCCTGTCCCCCAGGGTGATGCTGGGCTGGGGTGAGCTGAGCCAGACCAGGCCGGCAGGGGCCAGCTCTCAGTTTGGGTGAGTTTCAGGAGGGGAGGATGGGAGGAATCTGGTCCCTGTGGAGACGCACTGCCCACTTTCCTCACCCGCTCAGACCCCACAGAGAGCCCGGGGGCTGCTTTCTCCCAAGAAATAGACCCCACCCCGAGGGCTCACACCCACGCTCTCCCACACAACTGTGTGGAACGTGCATGCACAGCACATGTGGGCAGCAGCAGGCCGCAGTCCAACACGAGAGCCACTCCCCCTTTGGGCAGTTGGCAGCCGGTTGCAGGAGGTCTCACGGGTCACATCCTGCAGGCAGAAAGTGAAGGCAGTGCCGTTGTGTAGCCGCTGCCACCAGCACTTGGAGTTTGCAGGCGCTTAATCAGGGCAGTGGGCACTTTACTTAGAGAGAATCACTCCCGGCTGAACAGTCCCTAGCCCACAGCTGGGCTCAGGGACAGGCCATCCTGCAGGTGCCCACTGAGGCAGGCGGGGCTGAGGCCAGGCTCTGGGGCAAGGGACACCCCGAGACAGCACAGGTTCTGGGACCAGGGGAGAAGCAGCCTCGGCTCCTGGCCCACCATGTGGCCTGGGCAGGTGCCCGGAGTTCCTGGTGCAGTTGCCCGGGTGTAAGGGGACATAACACTCCCCATAGTGCCTCCTGGAAAGCCTGAGCTAGAAGGCCCAGCGAGTCGGGGAGGGTGGGAGTCATGACAGCAGCAGCAGCAGTAGCGACAGCACTGGGCAGCACTGGCGGTGGCTGTGGTGAGACTGGTGGTGGTGATGGTGGCAGTGGTCCTAGGAGTAGTCCCAGCTGTGGTGGCGGTGGCCAGGATGCTCCCGCCCGGGAGGCTGTGCCGTGCTGGGCCATCCTGGGCCTCAGGGCCTGGTTGGAGCTCGGGAACACCAGCTGCCCCTCCCTCCTCAGCATCTTTTCTCACCCACCCCTCCTCCTGACCTCCCACGATTTCTTGGCTTGTGGCCCCCGTGGCCCACCCACCCCTGCCCAGCATCCTACTGGGTAAGGGGACGGTCCACGCAGCACCCAAGCCCCACCCATTCTAGTCACACCAGAGAACTACTTGGGAGACAGCAGACAGCCGCTATTTCAGTACGATAACCAGGACAGTCGGAGGAGGGACCCAGCTGTTGCGCCCCCTCGGCGCCAGGTCAGTCGTTAAAAGCGAAAGGTCAGCGATGCCTCTCGGTTGCTTTTTAATTGGATTTGGAGTCTTCCAGCTTCTGCCGCTGCCTTGGCCTGGGCCGGCGCCTCATTAAGGCGAATGAAGAGAGAGATGACATCATTTACATTTAATCGCCTTGTTTATCCCAACCAGTGTTGTTTTAATAAAGGGCAGAGACAGATAAAGGCTACATTTGCATCCTGGAAGGAGAGTCTGACAAGGGTCTCCTGTTTGTTGACATTTATTGTTTGCAAATGATATAATCCAATAACAGTCTACTGCTCCCTGCGGAAGCTCCCTAGAGCACCCTGCTGACCTCCTGCCCACAGCCACCTGGGCTGATGGCCTCAGTCCCCCACAGGAGGATGCAAGCAGGGGGCCCTAACAGGCACAAGCACCTGCTGAGTTCAGCCACCTGGAAGCTAGGATTAGAGTCCCATTTGCCAAGGAGAAGCCAAGATTCAGAGAGGTCAAGTTGCCTGTCCAATGTCACACAGCAACTCTCTGAGTTTGATACTTTGCTATTTGGCAAAATTGAGCTCCATGACTATGGTATCTGTGTTAATTCACAAAATGTTTAATTAGAATTATTATTAGTGTGGAGTTCTCCACATCTTCTTTCTAGCTGCCTCTGGGGACTCATGCCTGGCTGCCAGAACTTTCAAAAAAAAACTTCTAAGAAAGTCAAGAGCTATACAGACTCTATTTTCCAGACCCTAATTAGGAATCTGGCAGAGGACAATTGTTTAGTTTGTAAATCTTACTCTCCTGAAAGGTCTCTCAAAGCATTGGAATTAAAGTGGGTTTAATGACACATATCATGAGTAGCTGTTTTGAAAGAATATTAGTATTAGCTGGCTGGGTACAGGAGCCTCCCTTGAGCTGTCCTAGTGCCCCCCTTGCCCACCCCCAAACTTCCCTCTGTTACAGCCCAGAATGCTGTGTACACAGAGAACTGTCACTCGATCTGAGTCCAGGGTCCAAATAAATGCTGTCTGGATGGATGAGTGGATGGATGGATGGATGGATAATGGGCAGATGGAATAAAGGGTGGGTTGATGGATGGATGGTGGATGGATGAATGGATGGGTGGATGGATGGAAGGGTGGGTGGGTGGATGGATGGACGGATGGACGGATGGATGGATGGATGGACTGATGAAGGGTGGGTTGGGTGGATGATGGACGGATGGACGGATGGATGAAAGTGTGGGTGGGTGGATGGATGGACAGATGGACGGATGGATGGATGGATGGGTGGATGGATGGACTGATGAAGGGTGGGTTGGGTGGATGATGGATGGG